>NC_054699.1:4631668-4781668 GCF_016097555.1 Gigantopelta aegis
TAGACAATAACACCCGCAAATCTAAAAAATCCATATGGTTATCTCCTAACTAGTAGCTAATGATCATCAAATAGACAATAACACCCGCAAATCTAAAAAATCCATATGGTTATCTCCTAACTAGTAGCTAATGTTCATCAAATAGACAATAACATCTCCCCGCAAATCTAAAAAATCCATATGGTTATCTCCTAACTAGTAGCTAATGTTCATCAAATAGACAATAACACCCGCAAATCTAAAACATCCATATGGTTATCTCCTAACTAGTAGCTAATGATCATCAAATAGACAATAACACCCGCAAATCTAAAAAATCCATATGGTTATCTCCTAACTAGTAGCTAATGTTCATCAAATAGACAATAACACCCGCAAATCTAAAAAATCCATATGGTTATCTCCTAACTAGTAGCTAATGATCATCAAATAGACAATAACACCCGCAAATCTAAAAAATCCATATGGTTATCTCCTAACTAGTAGCTAATGATCATCAAATAGACAATAACACCCGCAAATCTAAAACATCCATATGGTTATCTCCTAACTAGTAGCTAATGATCATCAAATAGACAATAACACCGCAAATCTAAAACATCCATATGGTTATCTCCTAACTAGTAGCTAATGATCATCAAATAGACAATAACACCCGCAAATCTAAAACATCCATATGGTTATCTCCTAACTAGTAGCTAATGATCATCAAATAGACAATAACACCCGCAAATCTAAAACATCCATATGGTTATCTCCTAACTAGTAGCTAATGATCATCAAATAGACAATAACACCCGCAAATCTAAAACATCCATATGGTTATCTCCTAACTAGTAGCTAATGATCATCAAATAGACAATAACACCTGCAAATCTAAAACATCCATATGGTTATCTCCTAACTAGTAGCTAATGATCATCAAATAGACAATAACACCCGCAAATCTAAAACATCCATATGGTTATCTCCTAACTAGTAGCTAATGATCATCAAATAGACAATAACACCCGCAAATCTAAAACATCCATATGGTTATCTCCTAACTAGTAGCTAATGATCATCAAATAGACAATAACACCTGCAAATCTAAAACATCCATATGGTTATCTCCTAACTAGTAGCTAATGATCATCAAATAGATAAAATGAAACGTTTCACCTCCACTGTTACAATCACTTACCGCAGCTGATTATTTACATCAAGTAGTATATGATATCTTGATTAGCACTCTTACAGCACTGGTTTGAAACATAAATGAATCAATGAATGGATGAATGAATGAATAAATGAATGAATGAATGAATGAATGAATGAATGAATGAATGAATGAATGAATGAATGATTAAGCAAACAAATCAATGAACAAGTTTAATGTCACGGACAGCACATACCAGCACCTTTGATATACCAGTTGGCTTTGAAAAATAAACAATCAAAGAAAGAGTCCACTGAGGTTATTTGATCCTACACTGTAAGCACCTCAGGCGAGTGCTATATAACTATATCCTGTACTTACATTCCAAACAGGACTCCCCCGAGATGTGCCGCATGGTCAAAGATCTTCCATCCAAACACGAGTCCTGCCAGGTCGAACACCACCAGTGATGTGATAGCCTGTAGAGAATACAATACAGACATCAGCAGGCAGTGAAACAAGCATGGTGTCTAGTAACCCACATACAGGTTACCATAAAATATAGCTGTGCTATTCACCCCTTTTGCTTATGGACTTAGGAGATACAAAAAATATTTGGGCCGGATATAGGGTGTATACCATCAAATCAAATCTCATAGACGACAATAGTAACATACCAATATGTGGCTAAAACTCCTACCCCTTTTGTTTTACAAAGTTAAGGCTCATGAACTTAGGAGATACAAAAATTTGTTGGGCCAGATATATAGGGTGTATACCACCAAATCAAATCTCATAGACGACAATAGTAACATACCAATATGTGGCTAAAACTCCTACCTGCAGCGTATCAATCAACATATACACTACGGATATAAAATACTACACCCCTTACGCTTAAAAGTGAATCAGAAAAAATTAGGGGTTAAGCTGCTCATTTCAGAGATAACGTGTAGCGTCTATGACTACCCTACCGGTTTTTTAACAGGTACCACATACATGTTTCTAGTACAAGGCTACTTGACACAGTGGTACTAGATGAAGTAAAATTGCATACATTTTTGGCCAAGATGAAACTAATTTTATTTTTTACACCCAACACATTCACCACCAATGACAGAACTTGTGGTGTTAACTGCCCTATCAAAAGTTGGGTGCACCTCGAACCTTGACCCAGCCGGAAGTTCACTGGTTTAGTACTACCAAGAGGACATGTATTGCTTTAGGAATACTCTTAGAATACATGTTCCATATGATGAGTCAGTCTTGCATGTTAACGCCACTCACACTTTTTGCTGAGAACGAGTGTGGGAAGAGGTCTCCCACGAAGGCGATGCTGAGTCTCGACTGAGGGAAATTGTAGCAGACGGCGCCAATCACAGCCAGCAGAGCTCCAGACTGCAACAAACAAAACAGCAAGGAAAGGAAAGGAATGTTTAACAGGCATGAAATTAAACACAGCAGGCACTGAGTTGAGGATTCATTCTTAGGATTCCACAAGAATCATAAATGTGCCAGACCAGCCTCGGTGGCGTAATGGTTAAGCCATTGGACTACAGACTGGAAGATACAGTGTTCGCAGCCTGGTACCAGCCCCAACCCAGAGTGAGTTCTTAAGGGCTCAATGGGTAGGTGTAAGGCCATTAAATGTGCTTCAACATACATATATAGGTATTTTGGGATTCTGTTTCATAATCTTATGTTTCTCACCTAAAATCTGGGATTCGCAAAAGCAAGGAATTCTGCTAAATTCACAGCCTGCATAGAATGTGGTAACCCACGTACAGGTTCATTGTGAGATTTTTCATTTCAGTACGGGCTTCAACCCAGTGCATGTGAACCGTGAGGCTCAGTGAGGAACAGTACAGCATATATCCCCACCACCCCCGAGTTTCACCCACTTTATGGGTGTAATTATAGGTGTGTGTCCCAAGTGTATGACCCCACATGGGGGGATGATTACTTTGGCAGACACTGCAGATTCCAATCCCTGCAATTGTCCACGGTAATCAGCAATGCCATGGAGTTTTTAATTCTCCACGGGCCACGGCACACATTTGTCTTGGACTACATTGTATATTCAGGGGTTTTTCAATGATGCTTTTTTTTGTTGTGGACATTTTCTTAATTGCAGGGGTTTCGAATACACTGGGCTTGGGTGATAAAAACAACAAGCATGGAGTAGTCATATACCATACTCACCCTCCCCCCCCCCCCCCCCCAAAAAAAAATACAGGTGAACACCAAACAAAATAGAACTCTTTCGCAAATTCATTGATCTTTTGTTATTTATTAGTACATTACTTTGTATTTCTCAATGTTGTAACATCCTAGTAACCATACATGCATGCCTGCACTTGATTAAAATTATTACTTTCCACTATAAACTGGATAAAATATTTGGAAATAAATCAAACTATCTCCTATTTATCATCACATTGTCAAGCTAACCGATTATCTCCCCCTTGTCACCTGATTAACTTGAACTATAGTTAGGTCTCACTACACAGATCACTTCCGGGTGACAGTTCATTCATCACGGTCCACTATAGTTCCTAATTGGGACACATGTTATGGGTCACATATTCACTTCTAGCAAATGGTGAAGAATTAAAACAATATGTATGTTTAATGGTAAGCCTTCTGGCTGTATTGTGCCCATGTTATTTTGTAATATTGTGCATCGACCTTTTGGGACATGGGTATATAGCGCAAGTGACAGCCGGGGTGAATCGGTTAATGAACCACCTATTCGGACCGGTACTACAGCCAGATGCGGTCATATAGCAAAAAACTGAGACGGAAATGTTCTCAATTTTGGAGTGAAAATAAATGCTTATATAATGTATGTTTGCAATGGTGTATGTTGTTAGTGCCAACGAGAACCTGTTCTATGGGCAATCTTCGCTTGAAGTTGGGCAGTTTAACATGGGTTTCAATGGCAGATGGCATCTGTGTAGTGAGACCATAAGGTCTCACTACACAGATCACTTCCGGGTGACAGTTCATTCATCACGGTCCACTATAGTTCCTAATTGGGACACATGTTATGGGTCACATATTCACTTCTAGCAAATGGTGAAGAATTAAAACAATATGTATGTTTAATGGTAAGCCTTCTGGCTGTATTGTGCCCATGTTATTTTGTAATATTGTGCATCGACCTTTTGGGACATGGGTATATAGCGCAAGTGACAGCCGGGGTGAATCGGTTAATGAACCACCTATTCGGACCGGTACTACAGCCAGATGCGGTCATATAGCAAAAAACTGAGACGGAAATGTTCTCAATTTTGGAGTGAAAATAAATGCTTATATAATGTATGTTTGCAATGGTGTATGTTGTTAGTGCCAACGAGAACCCGTTCTATGGGCAATCTTCGCTTGAAGTTGGGCAGTTTAACATGGGTTTCAATGGCAGATGGCATCTGTGTAGTGAGACCTTAGACAAACATAGTGGTGAACCGATTATCTCCCCCTTGTCACCTGATTAACTTGAACTATAGTTAGACAAACATAGTGGTGAACCGATTATCTCCCCCTTGTCACCTGATTAACTTGAACTACAGTAAGACAAACATAGTGGTGAACCGATTATCTCCCCCTTGTCACCTGATTAACTTGAACTACAGTAAGACAAACATAGTGGTGAACCGATTATCTCCCCCTTGTCACCTGATTAACTTGAACTATAGTTAGACAAACATAGTGGTGAACCGATTATCTCCCCCTTGTCACCTGATTAACTTGAACTACAGTAAGACAAACATAGTGGTGAACCGATTATCTCCCCCTTGTCACCTGATTAACTTGAACTATAGATAGACAAACATAGTGGTGAACCGATTATCTCCCCCTTGTCACCTGATTAACTTGAACTATAGATAGACAAACATAGTGGTGAACCGATTATCTCCCCCTTGTCACCTGATTAACTTGAACTATAGATAGACAAACATAGTGGTGAACCGATTATCTCCCCCTTGTCACCTGATTAACTTGAACTATAAATAGACAAACATAGTGGTGGTCAGGATTTCTGTCAAGAGGGTACACAGGGTAAAACTGGCTAAAATCTTTGAAAGTAACGGATATATTTCTAGAATTTTTATAGTAAGAGAACTGCTGTTTAAAAGTTGACAAAGTACATGCAATGCAGTGTCCAATTTAAAATGACTACAAATCCATTACCATGTAGATGGTGCCTCGGTGGTGTAGTGGTTATGCCATCGAACTTGAGGCTGGTAGGTACTGGGTTCATATCCCACCTGAGGAAATGGTGGATTTTTCATGCCAGTACTGACACCAACCAAGAGTGAGTGCACTGCTAGACACAATGGGTAGGTGTAAGGCCACATACACCGAGTTTCACCCACTTCACGGGTGCGATTATGAGTGCTTCTCCTGAGTGTATGACCCCACAAAGGGGATGATTATCCAGCATGCACTGCAGGTTCTGTGTACCCCGGACGTGGGTGATACCGAGATAGCTCAACTGACAGCAAATGTGGAGCGAAATGGAAATACTGTTGTTTCACCATTCATCTCATCATCATCCATGTTTGTAATGTCCAAAAAACAAAAAATATCTTTGTCTATGTGTTAACTGTTTGTGGTGTTTATTAAAAAAAAAAAAAAAATTAAAATGTAGTAAAGGCACTTATGGTCTGTTTTGTTTTTATTATGTAACGAGGTGGTATTTTAGTGATTTTAAGCTACAGTTACTGATCCAAAGTATGAAGCCACTGATTAAAACTCTATGCATGTGTGTTTGTACCCTAAAATAATGTTCTGGCAGAAAGCCTGGCTATTAGAACCTCCTGAATGTTTTCATCTGGACATAATGTAAGGTAAATCAGCTCCAAATACTCACGGCCCCCAGTGATGTGACAACACTTCTCCGTAAAATCTTGTTAGTGAGGCTGGCCATGGATGAAACGGCAGCTGAAACACACAATTCAGTCAGTATTGGAATGGAATGAAATGAAACCTCGGTACATTTTAAACTACCGCTATTTGATGTCCAATATATGATAATCACAACAGATGGGGGGATAGAACACAGTTCCACCACAAGTCATAGGCTAATTTTACTCATTTTGTCATGGTATACTGAGCTCATTTGGTAACATTTTCAATAATCATATAACCTGTATTACTATTCGAAAGAGGACCCACTATTTCAATTGCAATGAAAGTACCGGTACACAGCAGCCAGGATATTTCTCTCTCACAAAACAGCTGTCTTCTATTGGTCAATCTATGAAATTGTACATTATCAAATAATAGTTTCTTTTCAACTCTTCATTGATGCTCTATGTCATCAACAGCTTACCTGGCACACATTCAGGGAACATTTGATTTCAAAATTTTGATTAACAGCAGTTCTCTCAGTATGAAAATTAATTAGCAAATAGTATATAACATTTTAGAATTCAGTAGCAATGTCTGAAACTTTCATTATGTGTCTGTGATAAATAAGTACATTTTAATTGATCCCACATATAACATTTGCATAATTAACAGAAAATATCGGAATTCTAATACATTGCCAACTGCATATAAAATGTTCATTGCATTTTAATTCTAATCGTGATCTACTACTAAAGAAGGTGCAGGACGTTAGCCCAGTAGTAAAGTGCTCTCTTGATGCGTGGCCGTTCTAGAACCGATCCCTGTTGGTGGGCCCATTGTGCTATTTCTCGTTCCAACCAGTGCACCATGACTGGTATATCAAAGGCTGTGGTATGTGCTATCCTGTCTGTGGGATGGTACATATAAAAGATCCCTTGCTGCTCATTGAAAAGAATAGTTTGTGAAGTGATGACAGCAGGTTTCCTCCCTCAATATCTGTGTGGTCCTTAACCATATGTCTGACGCCATATAACCGTAAGTAAAATGTGTTGAGTGCATTGTTAAATAAAACATTTCCTTGTTTCCTTGATACTGAAAAAAAATGCCCAAGACATATTTCTCAGTGATACTTTCTAAATGACAAACCTCCACTTATGTACAGGGCTGCCAACTGCTCCTTGCCCAGCAAATTAAGAGCTACAGTTGAGAATGACCACAGGACGTACATATTGCAAGCAAAATGTATAAAACTTATATGACTGAAGGCAGAAAGCACCATAGAAACCACAGATGAATCTGAAATAAAATTTTAAAAATCATAATCATTTAATGATATATCATTAAAAAGTTAACCATAAAACCAACTGTTTTATGTAATTCAACTTATAAAAAAAAAATTATAATTATTACTGGCCCCAATTTTATTTACTGAATTAATTTTATCATGAAAAAATATATGTATTAAAATACTCATGATTCTAGTGCTGTTCAGTATATAGAGTAGAATTTCACCGAGTCGAACTTGGAAGGGTTGAATGCACTGCAACTCTCGAACCAAAAAGTAAGTCCCGAGTTAGACTTACATGATGTTGACCGAATGGTTAGGTCCAACTACTCGGACTTTCTTGAGCTCTGACGGGGTTCGAGTAAACAGGACTCAACTGTATTTAGTTTATCACAGTGACAGAGATACCCCATGGAATATTTTCCACCTCCAACATTGTAGGATATGTCTTTTGATCTTTTATTCATGATTTTGTACAATTGAAACCACAGTCGTTGTAATACAAATGGACTCTCACAGAAAGTCACTTAATATTCTCTATATATATCTATGTACTACAGTGTTTGATATCCCACACATTGAGAACCAATTGGAATATGAAAACAGACAACAGAACAATGCATGCCTTGAACAAAGCAAGAAAAAAAAAAAAAAAACCACCAACAGCTTACTAGGATGGCAAGAGAAGTACTTGATGAGAAAGGGGTGCATTGTGGGTAATTTCCACAGCATCAAGATCAAGCCGTTGAAAGCTATCAGTCCAGTGACAATCTTCTCACCTGATGACAAACGGTTCCACATAGAGTTTATCTGAAAAGATTAATGGAGTTTTGTTATGAAAAATAAGCATTCTTTGATGGAAAGGAAGGAAGGAAATGTTTTATTTAACGATGCACTCAACACATTTTATTTTACAGTTATATGGTGTCAGACATATGGTTAAGGACCACACATATATTGAGAGACAAAACCTGCTGTTGCCACTTCATGGGCTACTCTTTTCCGTTAGGAGCAAGGGATCTTTTATATGCACCATCCCACAGACAGGATAGTACATACCATGGCCATACCATGCCCCCACCCCAATCCCCAAATGTTAGTGATAAACTCTATCTTCCTCTTTAGGTGACATATCTGATCATTATTATTATTTAGAAAAAATTGTATTAAAGTAAAGTAGGGCTTGTAAATTTTTTAAATCACTGATCCCATGGCTAGTGGATTTTATAAAACAGCCTTTGATATATAATTTGTGGTGCACTGGTTGGGAAGGAAAAAAACACACAGAGAATGGGTGCACTGAGATGGTTCGATCCTTTGACACAAGCACCTCAGGTGAGCGCTCTACCAACTGAGCTAGATCCCGTCCTCTCGTGATGATGAATATGTTTTAAAAATAAAAACAAAATTATTTTGCATGTTTGTGATAAAAATAAATTATAATTGCAAATGAAAGAAAAATGAGGCCAATTGTTCCTATATATTTTCCCCCAGCATGATATTTACAGTACTCAGTTTTAAAGAGACAGACCCTAGTTTTTAAATACTAAGGCATATTGTTCAGTATTAGAGCCGTTATGATCACTGAAATCAAACATTACTTATATTTTATTGTTTAAATTTATGGATTTCTGTACAACCGAAATATTTCTGGTCATCCTGGTGTTTCTAATACCACAAAATGCATTTTTAATATTTTTAAAAATGCATGTGCGTCTGAGAAATAACGGTTACGGAGTCGAGCTCTAGTTAGTTGTTAAGGATATTTCCCTGTTCCAGCATCAGAGACTCTTGTTTCATACTACTGTAAAATTATCCAAGTGTGTTACAGGTTTGAAGATTAACTAAACTTAGTGTCCAGTTTTACGGGTTGAAACTAGGGTCTACTGCTTTAAGTTATCTGTTTAATCTCACTTGTGATCTAAATCCAAAATTCTTCTGTGGTATATACCCGACTACCTGGTCACGTGCTTTCCCCATGCCTTTCAATATCTGGTGTGCATGTGCCCTTATACACTCATACTGCCAGATGGTGGCACCAGTAAAACTGAGGCCACAAACCTAAAGAAAATAAAATATAATTAAATATTGTTAGTGCTAATTTTTTACATTTTGTAATGTTTTAGCTCTAGTGCTTAAGACATCACACACACACAGGGTTTACCTCAGGATTTTTGTTAACGAGTTTTGGCAAAAATGTTGGATGTAAACTGAGCCCTCATAGGGAGAGAAAATGCTTTGTTAAGAACTTATAAATTGATATTTAATTAATATTTATTTACATGTGTAATGGAAAATCACTTCCCCTGCCCATCATTATGACCCACCAAAAAATCCACACACACACATTTGTTTGACACATAGGAGTTAAAACTTTGTTTTGTTTAACGACATAACTAGAGCACTTTGATTAATTAATCATCAAAACAATGGATGTCAAACATTTGTTAATTGTGACATGAAGTTTTAAGAGGCTACCTGCTACATTTTTACTTTAATTGTGACAGGAAGTTTTAAGAGGCTACCTGCTACATTTTTACTTTAATTCTGACATAAAGTTTTAAGAGGCTACCTGCTACATTTTTACTATAATTGTGACAGGAAGTTTTAAGAGGCTACCTGCTACATTTTTACTATAATTGCGACATGACGTTTTAAGAGGCTACCTGCTACATTGTTACTTTAATTGTGACATGAAGTTTTATGAGGCTACCTGCTACATTTTTACTTTAATTGTGACAGGAAGTTTTTAGAGGCTACCTGCTTACTTTAATTGTGACAGGAAGTTTTTAGAGGCTACCTGCTACATTTTTACTTTAATTGTGACAGGAAGTTTTATGAGGCTACCTGCTACATTTTTACTTTAATTGTGACAGGAAGTTTTAAGAGGCTACCTGCTACATTTTTACTATAATTGTGACATGAAGTTTTAAGAGGCTACCTGCTACATTTTTGCTTTAATTGTGACAGGAAGTTTTTAGAGGCTACCTGCTTACTTTAATTGTGACAGGAAGTTTTTAGAGGCTACCTGCTACATTTTTACTTTAATTGTGACAGGAAGTTTTTAGAGGCTACCTGCTACATTTTTACTATAATTGTGACAGGAAGTTTTTAGAGGCTACCTGCTACATTTTTACTTTAATTGTGACAGGAAGTTTTTAGAGGCTACCTGCTACATTTTTACTTTAGTAGCACAGGATCTTTTATACAGTGGAACTCCTCTAAACCGGACACCCAGTAACCAAGTAAAATGTCTGGTTTTAGAGGTGTCCAGTTTAGAGAGGTTCTCTTCTGTACAGATATTTAAAAAGGGGTCACGAAAAACATCCAGTTTTTAGGGAATTCCAGTTTACAGAGGGGTCCAGTTTTGAGAGGTTTCACTGCATGTATTTTCCCACAGACAGGACAGCACATACCACAATCTTTGATATACTTGTCGTTGTGCACTGAGGGGACAGGAAAAAACCCAATCAGAGTGTGGTTCCACCAAGAGGATTTGATCCTTTGATCCAAGCACCTTAGGTGAGCACCCTACCAACTGAACTAAATCCCTCCTGTACACGTATTGACCAAGACACTACTGGCACACCCATTTTTGTACACATACCGTAATTTTGTTCATAGAAAATGTAAACTCACAGCCACTGTAAAACAGAACGGTTTAAACAGCAGGGAAGCTCTGCCATCTTGACGAGACTGTTCTTTGACTTGCAATCTCCTCTGTGATTTGAAACTTCGTACTACACGAAAGTTAGACAGCAGTCCATGATTGTCAGACCTGATACACGATGATCCCCGACAGAGGGTGGAACTTCCACTTTGAGGAAGAATGTTTTGGCGACAAATGACATGAGTTCCTGAGTGGCTCCAACATTTCTGCACACATTGAGAAATCTCACTGTTGAATAGAAGAATAAAGTCATATATTACTCTTCAAAAAAAGTAGGAGAACCTCAAATATTAATGTTAATATCAACTATTAGACCGAACATACGTTTTGACCACAGACATCCTAGTAAAGAACGTTCAGGTCTGTTTATCAACACACCGAAATACATTCCATATCACACAGTTGCCCTGTACACATGAGTGGGGTGTCATTCTCGATTTTGACAATTTCCAGGAAGGTCCATTAATCACTGTGGAACATTATTTCTGTCAATCTTTTTCATTCTGTTGATCATACAGTTGTTATTATTTTGTTTTTAGTTATTTTTATTGTCTGAATTTGCTATTTACTGATAAAAAAACGTCAACTTTCAAATTTCACTTCTGACCCCAATCATCCTTCAAGATCTTTGGTGGTCATAAAACCTACTGTAATACTGAACTACCGGTTATAATGTTTGCTCAATTACACATGTAATTCACTATTATCATATAACTATTCCCCACAGCTAATATACCTTACAATTTTGGCAATTGTAAATTCTTATTAGAGTTCCCAATATGATCATGCATGCAAAGCACTAAAATTCAAAATAAGGTGCTGTAACCAGAATTCTTGGTTACTTTGGGTATAAATTAAAAATATATTTCCATTGTCCTGGGGACCTACAGACATCAGTGTTTAATGAGAGCTATTACTTACACTCCCCATCACTCCCCCGTGGATAGTAGTTTTTATCTCCCCTTAGCGTATGAATTTATATAGCATCAATATGGCAATATCTTAAATGGCTCCTCATAATGTATCCAGACAGTGCACCACGATTGGTACATCAAAGACCATGGTATGTGCTATCCTATCTATGAGATGGTACATATAAATGATCCCTGGCTGCTAATCAAAAAGAGTAACCACTAAGGTTTCCTCCCTTAATATCTGCGTGGTCCTTAACCATATGTCCAACGCCATATAACTGTAAATAAAATGTGTTGAGTGCATTGTTAACTAAACCATTTCCTTCAGTGGGGAACAATGAATTACTCTCTTCAATCAGGTCCATGTCAAGAACTGGGACTATAGAATATGCATGTAGTCTTGTAAATTACTCTCTTCAATCAGGTACATGTCAAGAACTGGGACTATAGAATATGCATGTAGTCTTGTAAATTACTCTCTTCAATCAGGTCCATGTCAAGAACTGGGCTATAGAATATGCATGTAGTCTTGTAAATTAAATTATATTTAGCCCTTTGTTGAACCAGTTATGGATCACTGGTCAGTGCAAGTGGTTTACACCTACCCATTGAGCCTTGCGGGGCACTCACTCAGGGTTTAGAGTCGATATCTGGATTAAAAATCTCATGCCTCGACTGGGATCCAAATCCAGTACCTACCAGCCTGTAGACCGGTGGCCTAACCATGACGCCACTGAGGCCAGTGAGTCACTAGAAAGAGATCCATGGAAACATCCACTATTTGCCAAATGCCCATTCGACTGCTTTTTGCAGAGATACGGCCCTGATCATGTAAATTATGGTTGTGTCATTCAGATTACTTTGGATGTTCCATCAATTGCCTTAAAACATATATCAGAAAAAAACCTATGCAGTTTGATGGTAATTTGTAAAGAACTTCTTTTTTAATTTACACTGCACTTTTACCCCCAATAGAATGTTATTTGAGATGGTATGGGTTTAAAACTTAATAAATTAATATGTTTTTATATGAATTTTATCTTTATTCATTATGTTGGTGTTGTTAAACTATAGAACATGTTCTACATCTTCTGCTGCCAGATCTATAGAGTGTTTTGTCATATTCGATTCAGTATCAGTGTGTTTCTTTTCTAACTAGTACCATACTCACCAGACCTTAAAATCGATGGTCGCCCAACAGGACTACCTATGTAAAATTCTATAGTCGCCCTTAGTCAATAAAGGTCGCCACGGGCAACTGCTAATTTTCAACCCTGCTTACCTTCAAAGTACTCAGGTTAGGTTTCTTCCTACAGTGTGTGTGTAAATTAGTGATTAGTATGTGAAATATTAACAAACTCAAAAATTATCAATGTTAAGGTATTTAATGTCAATCACAGAATTATTGTTTTATTACAGAAAGAATCTTTGCCTACTTGGTGGTGGGCAAAATGTTGGATTTTCATTATGGACTTGTCTCTGTAAAGTTTGTTTTATTTAACGATGCCACTAGAGCACGTTGATTTTTGATCTTATCATTGGCTATTGGACGTCAAACATATGGTCATTCTGACATTGTTTTTTAGAGGAAACCCACTGTCGTCACATAGGCTACTCTTTTATGACAGGCAGCAAGGGATCTTTTATTTGCACTTCCCACAGGCAGGACAGCACAAACCATGGCCTTTGTTGAACCAGTTATGGATCACTGGTTGGTGCAAGTGGTTTACACCTACCCATTGAGCCTTAAAGAGCACTCACTCAGGGTTTGGAGTCAGTGTCTGGATTAAAAATCCCATGCCTCGACTGGGATCCGAACCCAGTAGCTACCAGCCTGTAGACCGATGGCCTAACCATGACGCCACCGAGGCCGATATAGGACTTGTCGCTGATGACAATAAATAATAATAAAGGTTCTGTCAAAAACCATCTACATGTAGCTCTCGAACGACGTGTGAATGTGTGGAGGAGTCTAGACTGTCTTTTGAGTGAAGTTTATAGAGGTCTTGGAGCAATGAATTCCCAACCCATCCACCCTCTCTGCACACACACACACACAAATGTACTCTCCATTCTGACTATGTATTATAGTTAATACACTTGATAATTTCCACTATCCCAGAAGAAAAAATCATGAGTCGGCATTGTCGGATTTATCAAACTTGGATTGTTAGAAAAACAATCTTTATTTAACAACACCTCTGCACATTTTTAAACTTGAGCTATTTGACACCTAATACATCCTACAGAACTGCCCACACCTGGAAGAGAACCTTCATAAAGTTTGGACAAACGACACATCCCTCAATATCACTCTTTGGACCTATCAACGACCTCCAGAACACGTCACATTTCGTCATCACATCCGGATCATTGATCTAAATACAGCCAAATCTTGATTGAACGCAGAAGAAGAAGACACCTAACATGTGGATATTGGGTAGGACTTTGGCACGGTCACGTATAAAGAACATTATAAATACTTATAATAAACAGTTAGGGTTAGGGTTAGTGACAATGCCAAAGGAAAGTCCTTCCGGATATTACAACACTAGATTGGGACAGGCGGGCGGCGGGGGAGGACAAACGTCCACCGAGGGCGATAGATCCTGCTACCAGTGGCACATCAAGCAAGTATTACTTGGAAGTGAGCACGCGCTTCGACACAGGTCGACTGAACTACATTGAACATTCTGGTGTCGTAAAAGCTTTTTAAAATGTATAAAGTTAAAATATGACATAAATATTTCTGTGGTAACAAAATTATCTGCCACACCTGCGGATACTATTTCTAACAGCACACCCAAACAAGGTACGCAGAGATAAACACGACATTTGACATTAGTATCATTACATCAGGACACACAAAATTACTAGAGTTATCTTTCCTTATTCTACACACGTTCTTCTTCTCCTTTCGTGTTTATTTTCCTTCACTTCTTGAAGACCCCCCAAAATGGGCAGTGTTATTAGCATACTGAATAGAAAAAAGGAAGTATTCAGCACATTTTAATTAAGGTTAGGATATGCTGTCTCTCATATGGTTTAGTAGCACAACGATATTGAAAAAGGAATATCGCCACACCATGGGCTACTCTTTTCGTTTAGCAGCAAGTTTTTATTTTTAATAATCACCATTCGACAGACAGAATAGTACAAAGCACGGCCTTTATTACACCAGTTGTACATTCATCTAGGAAGGGGGGCGGGGGGGGGGGGGGAGTCGATCCTAGACTGATCGCACATCTGATCAGATGTTATTCTTTTTGTGTGTTTCTACTAACATCTAAACGAATATTCTCAATAATATTGTCTACAATAAAATGACCATAAACTATGTTTTTAACTGGTCAAAAGCTAAAACCAGTAACTTTAAATAAAACAATTAAGATTATGCATTTAATTGGAACTATATCGACAGCGCTAGTATCTCCTCTGCTTAAAGGGACAGTCCTTAGTTTACAACCATTGTAAAATGACGTAACATACAAATTAAATATATTTTCTTATTTAGAATATCAGTGTCTGTATTTCGTAATTTTGTAATTTGGGTGCTACAAACATTAGAATACAACCGCAAAAACATTCGATATACAGACACTGGTATTCTAAATAAGAAATGTATTTAGTATGAAATAGTAGTTGCCGACAAGGCTCTGTTATCGCAAACATCTTACAATGGCTGAAAACTCGGGACAGTCGCTGCAGAAACGTTAAATATTGATTAACTGAAAACATCTACGAGTCATAGCTCCTAAATGCCAAATAATACAATATTACCATACCGACAGCCCCATTTAAATTTACATTAAGTAATAAAAACACAAAAGAATGCACCGTGACATACGAATCTACCATAAATAAAAGCATAAATGCCCAATGCACCCCACCCCGCAACATTATTCATTAGTGTAGTGCGCTAATCATCAAAGGTCGAACAATATAGCCTAAATTATTCCCGGAAACGAGAACGAATCCAGCTATTTCTGCGCAGGTGCAGGAAGAAGAAAGAGTAGAATTTTTGGAAACACCTGTCAAGACAAATAAAAGTCAAATTGAAAAATAATACTAAAGTCAGACTTGTAAGAGTCGTATATTTCGTATCCGTACTGAAGAATTCTTTATCAAAACAGTAAGCTTTCTTATTTTATACCTGATTGCTCCTGGGTGGAAATTTCAGGTGATCCTGAAGTTTTGAGATCGAGTAGGGTTACTGAAGTTCAACTTTCGGTTTAGGTTACTTCAGAAGTGTTTATTATGACAACTCTCCTGGGCAGATTTCACCAGTTGTTCTGGGTAATGTGAATTGGTAATTCGGCGATGGTATATTGTTGTTAATATTAAAGTAAAAAATTAAACTAAAACAATAAAAATAGGATACAACAAATTAATAAATTTAGTTTTCAACATTTTTATGATTTTAATTTGATGTAGAATTCAAGATGAGTGATAAAACTTGACCTTTTTCATACCAAGTTCATATAAATTCTAACCACTTGGAAAACTTGATTGCTGAGCCATATTTCATCTTTGAATATATATTGAATATTCGTTATCCTAATAATTCAGGGCTTACCCTGGATCAAAAATACCTGTAGCCAAAACATTTGCCAAATGGGATTTTTATTAGCCATAATGAAAATGTTTTAGCCAAAAGATCCCTTGCTGCTGATCGAAAAGAGTAGCTCATAAAGTGGCGACAGCGGGTTTCCTCTCTCAATATCTGTATGGTCCTTAACCATATATACTCTTCAAAAAAAGAAACGCAAAAGGGTACAAATGGGTTATAACTCCGATTTTATGTTTCCTACCGGTTCATGCTTTGTGAATATAAGGTCATTGCATGTCCCAAACACATTCTCACGGTTACATTCGATAAAACGCAGCTACTGTACAATAAAGTTCCAAAATGTGAATATTCGCAAAAACGCAGCCACGTGCAAACCATGTCACCACTGCACGTGCGTTGTCTGCACGTGCAACATGAACACCGACAGTATAAAAGTGCAGGGTGTTCGCTTGCCTGGCCTCTGTATCTGGCCGACAGTTGACAATCCAGGACATGCCACGTCTCAGTGAACCGCAGAGAAACGATGCCATCGGCCGACTAGACGCAGGCGAATCCAGAACGGCCGTTGCCAGGGCATTCCATGTGTCCCCAAGCACCATCTCCAGACTGTGGGACCGTTACCAGCAACATGGATCAACACGTGACCTCCCTAGATCCGGTCAACCACGGGTCACTACCCCCGGGCAGGACCGCTACATCCGGGTACGCCACCTTCGGGAACGATTGACTACTGCCAACTCCACAGCCGCAGCAATACCAGGTTTGCGCAGGATATCCGACCAGACCGTACGGAACCGCCTACGTGAGGTAGGAATTCGTGCCAGATGTCCAGTTCGAGGTGTCATCTTAACACCACAACACCGTCGACTCCGACTGCAGTGGTGCCAGATTCATCGACAATGGCCTCAACTGCGATGGAGACAGGTGTGGTTCAGTGACGAGTCCCGATTTCTGCTCCGACGTCATGATGGAAGATGTCGCGTGTATAGGCGTCGTGGTGAACGTTATGCGGCAAACTGCGTGCAGGAAGTGGACAGATTCGGCAGGGGTAGTGTCATGGTGTGGGCAGCCATCTCATACACTGGCAGAACTGACCTGGTCCACGTGCAGGGCAACCTGAATGCACAGGGCTACATTGACCAGATCCTCCGGCCACACATCGTTCCAGTTATGGCCAACGCCAACGCAGTGTTCCAACATGACAACGCCAGGCCTCACACAGCACGTCTCACAACGGCTTTCCTACAGAACAACAACATTAATGTCCTTCCTTGGCCATCGATATCACCGGATTTGAACCCAATTGAGCATCTATGGGACGAGTTGGACCGACGCCTGCGACAACCACAGCCCCAGACCCTGCCCGAGCTGGCAGCAGCCTTGCAGGCCGAGTGGGCCACCATCCCCCGGGACGTCATCCGTACTCTGGTTGCTTCAATGGGCAGGCGGTGCCAGGCAGTTGTCAACACACGTGGAGGCCACACCCGGCATTGACTCCAGATGACCTTGACCTTGGTGGTGTGTCCTATCACTTACTCACAATGGACTAGAGTGAATTGTGAACAATCCTGCAACATTTGGTAATGATCGGACTCACCATTCAATAATGAAATCAATTCTCCAAATGTTACGACAATGTGGTTTTGCGTTTCTTCTTTTGAAGAGTATATATCTGACGCCATATAACCGTAAATAAAGTGTTTTGAGTGCGTCGTTAAATAAAACATTTCCTTCCTTATATATGAATCTGAAAATGCATCTTTCTCGGCTAATTATGTACAAACTGGAATAAGTTTGCGGGTAGGGGCATTTAAGATATATATTACTTCTCCCACTTCTAAGGCCTGTGACATAAAATCAACAAACGTACAGAAATATGGGGGTGGATGGATGGGAAAGAGTTTGACCCATGCCCCTCTATATAAAGGCTCTAAAGACTAACCCTAACCCTAAAACTAACCTTAACCACTGAAAGGGGGGTATGGGGGTCGAACTCATGCCAGTGGATGTTTATGGAGGGTGTTGGGTTTTTTTCTTTTATTTCTTTTTTTTTCCAAATAATTTTTTTAGAGCCAATACTCTTATTTTTTTGTCTTTTTTTTTAATAGAGCTCATTATTTCTTTAAAATAGCAATCTTTATGTTGGTTTAACCTTTTTATTATTATTATTTAAAACATTTTTTTTTTAAAGTGACCATCAATTCCCCACCCCAACAATTTCGTAATTTGAGCCATATTGTTGTTGATTTCAATGTCGTGTTAAATGCTTGTTGATTTTAGCTTGTAAAATACCTAGCCTAAGAATGCTGACTTCACATTATTACAACTGTTCCATTTACATCAATTGTTTTTTATTAAAAAGATTGAAATTTACGGTCTTTTTACAATCCAGCTAACTTGTGAGACCTCACAGTCTACAAATTTATATAATATTTTATTTAACAAATTTTATGATTATTGTAAACTAATTGTATTCAGCGTATGTTTAATCGCAACTAATATAATATGGTAAGAAATACTGCATTTTAATTTCCCACGATTGCAATATGCAGACCTTGCCTTTTAAGGTACACGGGTGCAATCGCACTTGTACAGCGCATGCAATTTCAATCTGGCGAGTGTGAACAATAACGCACATTACATTTAACAAACAGCGCACGTAAAATAATTTTGTATATTGATTGCCACTATTTACCGTATGTAGCTGATAGAAAGATCTGTTTAATAATACCAGAAAAAAAATGTTACGGGACCGGTAGCGTTCATGCAAGATTTTAATATATGACTGGTACTTATCTTTGCTATACAAATTGAAAAACACAGATTTAATAGACATCTTCGAAGACGTACCAGTCCGATCAAAACTTCTTTGCCTATTTAATTTAATATTAATTAGAAACGGTCCACTTTTGTAAGGTAATAGATCACAATGTCTGATACGGATAATTCGTTTATACCATTCATAGAGTTATGACAAAAAGAGAAAAGGGATTGAATTAAATAGTGGCTTCAGTGGCCTATACAAATGAACTTGTTATGGAAATCAGCGAAGTCGGTAAAATTGTTTTGTGTAATTTAATACTTTCTTTTTAAAAAAAAAGAAAGAAATGAAATTTAGACGGAATAATAAAAAGAAGGAAAGGAAATAATAATAGGTATGTAGAAATAAGCCTAGATATTTTTTTACGTCTATTATTTTTCTTTTTTATCTTTAAAAAAAAAATCAAATAAAACTTTATTTAAGTATTTGTATTTCAGCCAGAGGTTAATGAATGTGCATATGGTATTTATATATGTATATATGTACACACTATAGTAACAGTAATCAATGATCAGTGCCACCTATTTAATTTTTGTTTCATTTGTTCGAAAGTCACAGACCATGTGACTGGAACATGATTTGATGCGCAGTACTCTGTGGCATATTGACCAATCAGAGCTATCGGGGTCAGATTATTTTTACTCTTGGAATTCTGCATGCACACGCTGGTCTACTTGACAACTTATTATGCATTGATGATGATGTCTATAATTATGTGGGGTTTTTTATTATCTTTATTATGGCATTCCACGTTTGGAATAAAATCCTTTTGGGGCCATTCTAGATCAATGACGTAACGCTGTCAGAGCCGTTCATAATTTGTAGCGGTAGGTCAAATGGCATGTTACAAAATGTTGAGGGAGGGAGAGTCACTGTTTGCGTAATTGTTTAATTAAAAATGTCAAGTGAATGTCAATGTCCCAACCAACACATCAATGAAATAATTGTAGGCCTACGAGTTATTAAAAAACATGTTTTAATAATATGAGTCGGTAGTGCACACCTGAGATGCCTGGATCGTAGTTCATGAACGACCTCCTCGGAACCAGTGGGTTTTTCCCATCCCAACTATCCTAATCATATTCGTTGTGCATAATAATGAAATTCAATACAAGTTGATTCTTATATATGTTTAGCTGTACATTCATCAAACCATGAAATGGTATATATATATAATTGTGTGTATCAAATTATCTGACTACATAGTACTACTCCTGAAACTTTTTAATAAATTATAATTCCATTCCTGAAAGGGAAAAGAAGTTAGACTATACTAATGAGTAATGAATCAAACAACATAAAATTAGAAGATAAACATTATTGATTTATTGGTTCATTTTTGCAACGTATGTCTGCATTTACATGTACCAATTACTTCATAAATTAATAATGTTTTGTTTTCATTTGCCTTAGCATTTTGATGAATGCGATTTTTCACTCGCCTAAGTGTTTTGAGGTGTGCAGTTTTTCACTCACCTTTCTTTTTCAAAAGCCAAGGACTGGATATGCATGAGTGCGAAATTAACAAAGACAAAGGAAATAAACAAATGAAACAACAATTAGGTATTCATTTATGCGCACAACTTTTGTTTTGTTTTTTTCTCTTTTGTTTTACAAATTTACATAAAGATTTACTTGTGTGTAATTGTATTGTTTAATGTCTGCAATGATGTCTCTTGACACATGCAGTCTCGGCTGGCAAGCGTGACCTATATGCACACTGAGAGCAGTATAAGTTCAGCCAACGAACATTTTCCTAATGTTTGCGAACTATCTGGACATTGGGTTTAACGTGAAGTGCATAAACCAGTCTAGTGGATGTTTTTTGGGGTGTCTGCTCGGTCTGGCTGAAATCGGCCAAGGATAGCCAACTTGTCTTTTGGTCCTGAACTAGCATGTGTATTGAAACTGACACGCATTGTCGGTCCGTTTTTGTTATTTTGGTTCAAAGACTTTACAAAGTTAAAATAACAAGCTACAGATATTTCAGACTTTGCTTTCATATATGTTTTTAAATACTTGCCATTAAAACTAATAACCGTGATTATTAAAATAAGCAAAGATTATTATGCTGTATTCTGGATGACAGTGCTTCTCTTTACCGGTCGCTAGATCGCTATATAGTACGCTAATTGAATATTTGGTATTATTATTATGTTTGCGGTGTCGGATAGATTCTATAACCGTTTGTTCACATCAGAAGATAGAAAACAGCTTAGCCAAAATTTTAGTCACTTGCAAATTTTATTAGCCATTTTTTTTAAATTGCTACCGACAGCATGAGCCCTGTGATTATCAGCATCAAGGTGTTCTTTAGCTGTCTACCGGCGTCGTGGTTAGGCCATCAGTCTACAGGCTGGTATGTACTGGGTTCGGATCCCAGTCGAGGCATGGGATTTTTAATCCAGATACCGACTCCAAATCCTGAGTGAATGCTCCGCAAGGCTCAGTGGGTAGGTGTAAACCACTTGCACCAACCAGTGATCCATAACTGGTTCAACAAAGGCCATGGTTTGTGCTATCCTGCCTGTGGGAAGTGCAAATAAAAGATCCCTTACTGCTAATCGGAAAGAGTAGCCCATGTAGTGGCGACAGTGGGTTTCCTCTCAAAATCTGTGTGGTCCATAACCATATGTCTGATGCCATATAACCGTAAATAAAATGTGTTGAGTGTGTCATTAAATAAAACGTTGCTTTCTTTCTTTAGCTGTCTGGCAGCTTGCACCATCCTCACTTTTCTTGACAATTATATGTTTATCTGCTGTGAATTTTTGTATTGGAATTAGAGTGACCACCATCTTAAAGGTCTGCCCTCTTGCTGCTACTTCATACTGAAATGTGTGACCAGTCTTTGACCTGGATGAATAATACTAGTACACTGTAAGTATAACATATAGCGTGGTTGTCTGATTATAGCAGGAATATACCTGAACAGCGAAGCTTTGTGGCTATTTTCCTGCTATGTGAGGAAACCATGATATATGTAATTTGTACCATACCGACTGCCGACATTCATTTGGCTTGAATTTAGTATCTCTTTTTTTGTGTAGATGGTGATCATACTCCATGTTTACATGTATCTCTGCTCATTTGATACACCATGTTGTGTGTTTTGACTATCTGAGAGCAGCATAAGTTCAGCTAACAAACGTTTTCCTAATGTTCGCAAACTAACTGGACATTGGGTTTAACGTGAAGTGTATAAACCAGTCTAGTAGACGTTTTTGGGTTTTTTTGCTCGGTCTGGCTGAACTCGGCCAAGGACATGTACATGTATATTGAATCTGACACGCATTGTCGGTCCGTTTTTGTTACTGATATTTTGGTTCAAAGACTATACAAAGTTAAAATAACAAGCTACAGATATTTCAGACTTTGATTTCATATATGTTTAATACTTGCGATTAAAACTAATAACCGTGATTATTAAAATAAGCAAACATTATTGTGCACTGTATTCTGGATGACAGTGCTTCTCGTTACTGGTCGCAAGATCGCTATATAGTACGCTAATTGAATATTGGTATTATTATTATATTTCGGGTGTTGGATAGATTATGTAACCGTTTGTTCACATCAGAAGATAGAAAACAGCTTAGCCAAAATTTTAGCCACTTGCAAATTTTATTAGCCATTTTTAAAATGCTACCGACAGCATGAGCCCTGTGATTATCAGCATCAAGGTGTTCTTTAGCTGTCTGGCAGCTTGCACCATCCTCACTTTTCTTGACAATTATATGTTTATCTACTGTGAATTTTTGTATTGGAATTAGAGTGACCTCCATCTTAAAGGTCTGCCCTCTTGCTGCTACTTCATACTGAAATGTGTGACCAGTCTTTGACCTGGATGAATAATACTTGAGTGTGATAACCAGCAGATTAGATCATGTTTTGAATAGATGTAGAGAGTCACCAAGTGATCCTCTGTCTCGTTGGAAATCAAAAGGCAGTTCTTCATTGTAACACATTAAGATCAACCCCCATTGTGATATTTCTCGTTCCAGCCAGTGCATGCAACCATGATTGATATATCAAAGGTCATGGTATGTAACTACTACGGGGTATGTGCCATCCTGTCTGTGGGATGGTGCATATAAAAGATCCTTCGCTATTAATGGAAAGATGTAACAGGTTTTCTCATTAAGACTACATACATAGGTCTAATTTATCAAATATTTGATATCCAGAAGTTAATAATAACTAAATCAGTGTGCTCTAATGGTGTTGTTAAACAATACACACTTCAACTATTGTATTATATATTATTTTTGTTAAATAGTCATACTTGCATAATAATTATGGGAAACGGCATTTCGGTTCTGTGATTTTACCGACATAGTACCGGAAACGATCATATAATTGATGTGTAACTTGTATCGCTGATTAGTTACTGCTGAAATTAATGTCCTACATTGTCCATTGTATTATGTATGGTCAATCTAGGGTGCTTTCACATCTGCTGCTTTCACATCTGCTGCTTTCACATTGTTCTTGCAATACTGTGTGTATGAGACGGGATGTAGCACAGTGGTAAAGCATTTGCTTGATGCCCAAGTAGCCCATGAAGTGGCGACAGCGGGTTTCCTCTCTCTATATCTGTGTGGTCCTTAACCATACATGTATGTCCGACGCCATATAACTGTAAATAAAATGTGTTGAGTGCGTCGTTAAATAAAACATTTCCTGCCTTTACTGCTGGTACAACTAAAACAAATACCGCACAGACGACATTTAGCTTTTTTCTTTTCTATATCGAAAATGATTCCATACATTCAACTTTTGTTTTCCCTCCATGTCTCAAAGTCCTGTAACATAACCGAAGGCAAACATGGCAAAGTGTGACATGGAAAATCTAATTAAATGTGAGTGCTCTCCTTTGTACAAGTTCTTGAGTTCAGTGAATGGACTCAAGCCTTGCTAGAATGCTAGACTCGGCATGTGCCCGAGTACTCGTGGAAACTCTATTGATGGCAGACACTTTTTATACACTTGTTATGGCTTTGTACAAAATAAATATAACATAATTCCACTTAAAATACATGTTTTGTAAATAATAATTTTAAATCTTCTTCGAAGTCAGGTGCACTGGTAATGATCAAGCAAAAAGATTTCAGTAGCAATTTTGCAATGGAATTTTTCCAGCATTCTTAAAATGGGAACGTCATACACCTAGTTTATTGTTATTAGTTATTGTTAAATAGTTGTTAATTTAGGTAAAATTAAAGATTTTTAGTTTGCTTTCCAATGAACATGACAATAGGTGAATGGTACTTACAATTCAAACTCTTATGTTCATACAGTTCTAACCAGTTCTGTAATAATTGAAAGTTGATTTGGTTTGTACAAATCCGACTATAACTTATGATTGTTTGACGAAATTCCAACCAATTTCCATCACTAGTTTCCACATCTGATGGAGATAGCTTTGTAAATTTCTAAATATTTTAAGTTTATTTGTATTTTTTAATATTGAAAATTTCAGTCTTCATACATACGTGTACGTGTATCTTCTTGTTCTAGACTTGAAACTTGCTACAAACACATAATATGTATTCTCTGAAGCAGTTTTAAAAGAAAAAGTGTTTTTTAAATGTTTGATTTCTGAGTTTTCATTGGATCATGTATTTAAAGAAAAGTCCAGATGCTTTTTGTGTTTTTGTTTTTTAAATTGAACACTGTTCTGAATCTTTGAATATGGTTCAACTTTGGTTTTACAGTTAAAGGTGTAGATTCTAGTTTTAACCCATACATTTTTTTTAGTTTAGTTTATTTATAAACCTGTAACTCATTTGGATAAAGTTACAGCAGAGGGAAAGAAGAGTCTGTGATGTTAAAACAGGAACTCGAATCAATAAACCGCTACTTCTCAGATGCACGTATGTTTTTAAAAATATGAAGGGTGCATTGTTTAGCATCAGAGACACCAGAATGACCAGAAACACTTCGGTTGTACGGAAATGGATAATCTAAAGAATACAATATAAGTAATGTTGGATTTTGGTGATCATAAACAGCTCTAGTAGTGAAATATATGCAATAGTGTTTAAAAACTAGGGTCTGTCCCTTAATATTCATTTGTTTGTTTAATTTTTTGCAGGTAAATTGGAGATGGCCAGTAATGGGCCAGAATCCACAGCTGGTCCATCAGTTGTTATGATTGATAACGCACAATCTGGTGATTTGGGAGCAACTGGTGCTCACTCCTTCACTATCCACAGTTCTACATCCAAGATGGATGAATTTGTCTGTGATACTTCCAGTTATCAAACAAAAGATTCCCTGGAAAAAGGTTTGTTTGTTGGTGTAAAAATCAGTCTGCATGTGATATGCGGTAACATATATATTTTGTAGAGTATTAAACCCGCAAACACTCAATTATTAAAAACAAAATTAACCTTATAGGTAAATCTGTTTACATTTATGCAAAGAGGGTTTGGTGCACTTACAGGTGTTCTAGAATGTTTTGAAAATTCACTGGCCATGGTGAAAAAAATCACTTGCCCAATTTTAAACTTCTTTGATATTCTTCAGATGAAGTCATATAGATGAAGTTACTTAAAAATGTATTACAGTTTACATTTATATATATATGAATAGTTTCATTGCAAAATGTGATAAATGCCACACACCCAATCCTAAAAACGTTTTATTCCAAACCACTATAAACACTATGCCAGTTTCTCTGCAATCTGCGATATATCCTCAGACAATCGTATCGCATTTTGCTGAAAACTGAATTTGAATTTGTGTTTGTCTATGTGTGAACAGTGTCTTAGTGGTCTTTGCACAATGGTTTTTAATATGGCATTTTGCAATGAAACTCTTCATTCATAGAGAGAGAGACAGACAGACAGACAGACAGAGACAAACACATACACACACACACAATGTAGCTTGTCATAAATGAAAGAAAAACAAGATGCTTTCTGTTCTCACAATCTACTAACACCAGGTTCATACTGTACAAATTCTGCTACATTATTTTCTTGTTTGTCTTGGACATTATATATTTGTGTGTAATTTAGATTTTCTTTGCTTTGCTTTCAGCCAAACACTCTAGTCCAGTCCCTAAGCCATTCCTGGAACTAGCGCACTCCAAGGACATCAAAGGTACAGTGTGTGACTCAACAATAATATCAACTAGCAAGCCATAGTTGTTTTCTTAAAATCTTAAAGAAAAATTGTTTTGTTGGACGAAATACTCAACACTTTTCATTTCATTTCAACTTATTTTCATGCTTATATCCAATTAAGGTTAAGCATGCTGTCCTGGGCCCACATACCTCAGCTGTCTGCGCAGGACAGTGGGTTATTTGTTAGTGGTTAGTGAGAGAGAAGAGGGTTTAGGGGCCTTACACGTACCCATTGAGTCGTTAAAAGTTACTCTGGGTGGGAGCTTGTACCAGCCTTATGTCCGATGGCTTAACCACAACACCACCCAGGCCGGTTTCACTTTTTAATTAGTTATATGGCATCGGACACATTGTTGAGGACCACACCGATAGTGAAAGGAAACCTGCTTCTGCTACTCCATGGGCTACTTTCTTTTATCAGCAGCAAGGATAGTCCATACCATGGCTTTTGTTACACCAGTTGATGAGCACTGGAAGGAAGAAGGAAGGAAATGTTTTATTTAACGACGCACTCAACACATTTTATTTACAGTTAACTTCGTGGGCTACTCTTTTTGAATAGCAGCAAGGGATCTTTTATATGCACCATCCCACAGACAGAACAGCACATACCACAGCCTTTGGTATACATGTACCAGTTGTCGTGCACTGGTTGGAACGAGAAATAGCCCAATGGGCCCACCAATGGGGATTGATCCCAAACCGACCGTGCATCAAGCAACCGCTTACCATTGGGCTACGTCCTGCTCCCAATAGTCTTTAATTACAGTCGGTAGGCCTAACAAAGCAAAATGGTATCATATTACCACATAGTATACCCCCACCCACAATAGTCTTTAATTACAGGCAGAAGCCTAACAAAGCAAAATGGTATCATATTACACACGCCCCCACCCATAATAGTCTTTAATTACAGCCAGAAGCCTAACAAAGCAAAATGGTATCATATTACACATGCCCACCCCAATAGTCTTTAATTACAGTCAGAGGCCTAACAAAGCAAAATGGTATCATATTACACATGCCCCCCCACCCCAATAGCCTTTAATTACAGTCAGTAGGCCTAACAAAGCAAAATGGTATCATATTACCACATACCCCCACATACAATAGTCTTTAATTACAGGCAGAAGCCTAACAAAGCAAAATGGTATTATACTACACATGCCCCCACCCCAATAGTCTTTAATTACAGTCAGAGGCCTAACAAAGCAAAATGGTATTATACTACACATGCCCCCACCCCAATAGTCTTTAATTACAGGCAGAAGCCTAACAAAGCAAAATGGTAGCATACTACACATGCCCCCACCCCAATAGTCTTTAATTACAGTCATAGGCCTAACAAAGCAAAATGGTAGCATATTACACATGCCCACCCCAATAGTCTTTAATTACAGTCAGAGGCCTAACAAAGCAAAATGGTATCATATTACACATGCCCCCACCCCAATAGTCTTTAATTACAGTCAGAGGCCTAACAAAGCAAAATGGTATTATACTACACATGCCCCACCCCAATAGTCTTTAATTACAGTCAGAGGCCTAACAAAGCAAAATGGTATTATACTACACATGCCCCACCCCAATAGTCTTTAATTACAGTCAGAGGCCTAACAAAGCAAAATGGTAGCATATTACACATGCCCACCCCAATAGTCTTTAATTACAGGCAGAAGCCTAACAAAGCAAAATGGTATCATATTACACATGCCCCCACCCCAATAGTCTTTAATTACAGTCAGAGGCCTAACAAAGCAAAATGGTATTATACTACACATGCCCCACCCCAATAGTCTTTAATTACAGTCAGAGGCCTAACAAAGCAAAATGGTATTATACTACACATGCCCCACCCCAATAGTCTTTAATTACAGGCAGAAGCCTAACAAAGCAAAATGGTATTATACTACACATGCCCCACCCCAATAGTCTTTAATTACAGTCAGAGGCCTAACAAAGCAAAATGGTATTATACTACACATGCCCCCACCCCAATAGTCTTTAATTACAGGCAGAAGCCTAACAAAGCAAAATGGTAGCATACTACACATGCCCCCACCCCAATAGTCTTTAATTACAGGCAGAAGCCTAACAAAGCAAAATGGTAGCATAGTACCATATTCCTCCACCCACAATGGCCTTTAATTACAGGCAGAAGCCTAACAAAGCAAAATGGTAGCATAGTACCATATTCCTCCACCCACAATAGTCTTTAATTACAGGCAGAAGCCTAACAAAGCAAAATGGTAGCATAGTACCATATTCCTCCACCCACAATAGTCTTTAATTACAGGCAGAAGCCTAACAAAGCAAAATGGTAGCATAGTACCATATTCCTCCACCCACAATAGCCTTTAATTGCAGTCAGTAGGCCTAAAAACCGTAATGTGCCCTTGTGAAAAAGAAATAATGAGATATTCCATGGGGCTTCTATAAGCGGGGATCCGTAGCATTTGCTACGTTGTTAATCTGGCACTGATGGGCTTGCCAGCAGGGATCATTCATGCATGAAGCAAGTGGTTTACCGTTTTCGCCCTTCCTTTAAGTAGATGATATTATATACTGGGGTTTTTTCAGTACCTTAAATTGTGCTGGTACATTTGTATTGTTAATGAAACATTCCTTTCCTTTCAAACACGCCTTTGTTTGTTTTCTTCAGATCCTTCGGCCCTATATGGCAGCTGTGGTTTGTACAACCTTGGCAACACGTGCTTCATGAATGCGGGACTCCAGTGTGTCATGGCGAGCTCCCCCCTCGTCAAGTTCTTCCTGGAGGAGTTCACTCTGGACACGAGCGTCAAGGACACACTGATGGGCCGCTTCTACATGCTGCTGTGTAAAGTGTGGTGCGGACAATACACCGTCATCTATCCTAACCGCTTCAAGGACACGCTCGGATTGTATCATTCCCAGTTTCAAGACTACCGACAGGTAAAATATATCAAGGGCTGACAAAAATATCTAGGGCTGACAGGCAGAAATAACCGTGTTCAAAATCATGGTTTTCTAATTAATTTCCGTTATATTAATTAGTTTAAAGGCAACCCATTGGTCCAGCCTTAGTAACATGAGTTTGTTCATTTCTCGTTGAATACAAAAATTGTGTCATCCGAGCATATCTTATCAATTCATGTAGGATCATCACACCTTGCATGCAAGTACAACTTAGTATGGTGGTGTGTCGTGTACCAAAATAGGTCACCATGACCTATTTTGCATACTTGGTGCACATTAAAGGAAATCCTTGTCCGGGCCATATCTTCCTTATCAATTCATATAGAATCGTCAAACATTACCCACAAGTACAACTTGGGATTGCAGTGTGTTGCATACTGGAACTAGATCACAGCGACCTACTTTTCACACATCGATGCACATTAAAGGAAATCCTTGTCCGGGCCATATCTTCCTTAACAATTCATATAGAATCATCCAACCTTGCATACAAGTACAACTTGGAATGATGGTATGTTATGTACCAAAACTAGGTTACTTACTTATGACGGGCGTATCACATACACCACTCATACTGTTTTGGGTTTTTCTCTTGATTTGTTAGTGCCCTCGAATTGTCAGCATCATTAATATTTTCTTATGTCGTTTATTGTTATTTTTCTATTTTACATATTTATAGGATATTAAATGAGCTTCCATTTCGTATCATGTTTATGTACCGAGTGACATAATTTTTTAGCTTTAGCGAGTGACAATGAAAATTATTTCATCAGGGACATAAACATAATACGAAATGTTACTGAGTTTAATATCCTATTTATTACCCATAATCAATCTTAATTTATATCACTCATCTCGTTTCGATGACGTTCCTGTAAGGTTGTAGTGCGCCAATTGATGACATCATCGTGTGACGTCAAAAGTGTTACATCCCATTTGCGCGCTAGTGAGACGTATCACTTTGTTATGTACCAAGATATTTTTAACCATATGGGTAATAATATTTGTTTTTGCAGCATGACTGTCAGGAATTTCTAGCTCTTTTGTTGGACACTCTTCACGAGCAGCTGAGCATGACGGGCTCCAATCTGCGGTGTTTACCGTCCAACAATACCCCAGCCAGTGGAGCTGGATCCTGCACCGCCCTTAACCCTGTGATCAACTCACTCAACAACATGGACACCTCACCACCGAAAATCTCACTCGAATCGAGTGTCAACAGCCAATCGCCTTCTGACAATTCAAAACTTAGCCAATCAGCTCTTATTTGTCCTGTCAATTCAAAAACATACCAATCAGCTCTTACTTCTTCTGCCAATTCAAAATTCAGCCAATCGGATGTTAGTTCTGTACCCACCGATCAGTTGGAAAACAATTCCATTCCACAAGTGCAGGATAATAAATTATTAGAAACTAACAATACCGTGCCTTGTGGTCAGTCGGAAAATAATGTCATTCTACAAGGACAGGATAAAATAATTTTAAATGGTAAAGGTAGTGATCCTCAGTTAAGTTCCAGTGGTGAAAGTTCCTTAACAGATGGTATTTTAAGTTTAACAGAACACCCTAATACTCCACCAGAAGAGATAGCATCTGGTGTATTATCTGATGCCGAACATGCACTGAATTTAAAAAGGCTGAAGCTACAAGCTGAAAATAGTGCTTGTGTATCATCGTCACCATCATCAACATCATCTTGTGACAGCATGATGCAGCATGACACTGTCATTAAACCTGTTGAACAAAGTAACAATATACGACTGCCAACTGCAACTTCTGCCTCTTCTCCATTACAAACTGACTTAGGTGGTAAAAATGTGATATATTCCTCACCCGATTCCAAGAGTGGTAACCTACAGCTCAACAACAGTATACGAGTGTCGAAGCTGCCTCCCGATTTGCTCGATTTCTACTGCAAGGAAAGTAAAACGCTCAACACAAACGTACTGATAAACGAATACTCGGAAGAATTTGTTTCAACCGATTCGGAGAAATTTGCCAAACAGGACAATCGATTTCATATGCAGTCGGAAGAAAACAGTATCCTCCAAGAAGCAGTTGGAATGATAGACGAGGACAAAAATGATAAGGATCCATCAGGAAGTAGTTTTGGTATCAAGGATGTAAATCTACATGCCAATAAGAAAAAATCGAGGCTTATTTCTAAATCGTGTACCAACGTCTTGAAGATGGATTACACCACAGGAGAATACGGGATGAACAATTTCAAAAGGATCAAGATGGAATCAACTGATTCTGTTGAAAAATGTGACATGGAGCAGGAATTGTCGAAAGATGACACAGAGGAGAAAAACATCCAGATACAAGCTCTGTCGAAGTTCAACACCTGTCGCAATATTAGCGACGAAGCGTCGGACAATGAATCATGTGACAGTATGGAAGTAGAAGGAGACGGTTTTGTCGCCGATCTCGACAGTTCGGAAGATGAAGAGACCATCACTTCCATTAACAGTATTCCGACCGGCGCACTGGCCTCGGCCCCAAAACATCAGGTGTGCAGTCAGCACGACATCGACGCAGCAGACAAAGCCTGGGAGGATTACATCGCCGACAACAACAGCATTGTGGTTCAGTCCTTTCAGGGGCAGTTTAAAAGCACTGTAATGATTTTTTTATTATTTCTATTTTGATCTTATAAAGCACCATATGCGTACAAGATGGGGAGGGGGTTAATTATCATATTCAGGCAAAACTGATAGATATTTGAGTAAAAGGTGCTAACCTGAAGCCTTTTCGTCATCTATTTCCATCATTCTACCCTCAAAATTAGTTGTAATCCATGTAAAAATGCGTAATGATTCGTTTACAATCCTATATACACAAATGTAGCTCTTTGGCAGTCATGCTAATATTCTGACATTTTTGTTTAATTCAGGCAAAAACCAACCTGTCGGGTTTGGAATTAGTGTTTGTCATTAATGATTTAAGGAAACTAAATCAATCTTAATTCTTCCATAAATTTTTTTTTTCTAATTATAATAAAATATGTTCAAAAAGAATAGAATAAAATATGAATACAGTGAAACTCTAAACCGGACACCCTCGGCACCAAGTAAAAAGACTGCTTTTAAGAGGTATCCAGTTTAGAGAGGTTCTCTTCTGTACAAATATTTAAAAGGGGACTATGACAAATGTCCGGTTTTGAGGGAATTCCAGTTTACAAAGGGTCCAGTTTTGAGGGAATTCCAGTTTACAAATGTCCGGTTTTGAGGGAATTCCAGTTTACAAAGGGTCCGGTTTTGAGGGAATTCCAGTTTACAAAGGGTCTGGTTTTGAGGGAATTCCAGTTTACAAATATCCGGTCTTGAGGGAATTCCAATTTACAAAGGGTCCGGTTTTGAGGGAATTCCAGTTACCAAAGGGTCCGGTTTTGAGGGAATTCCAGTTTACAAAGGGTCCGGTTTTGAGGGAATTCCAGTTTACAAAGGGTCCGGTTTTGAGGGAATACAAAGGGTCTGGTTTTGAGGGAATTCCAGTTTACAAAGGGTCACGTTTTGAGGGAATTCCAGTTTACAAAGGGTCCAGTTTTGAGGGAATTCCAGTTTACAAAGGGTCCAGTTTTGAGGGAAATTGTAAAGTGTAACAATACGAATTATAACAGAATCTACATAATACACATATTTAAACAAATACATTGTGTAAAGTGTAACAATATGAATTATAACAGAATCTACATAATACACATATTTAAACAAATACATTGTGTAAAGTGTAACAATATGAATTATAACAGAATCTACATAATACACATATTTAAACAAATACATTGTGTAAAGTGTAACAATATGAATTATAACAGAATCTACATAATACACATATTTAAACAAATACATTGTGTAAAGTGTAACAATATGTATTATAACAGAATCTACATAATACACATATTTAAACAAATACATTGTGTAAAGTGTAACAATACGAATTATAACGGAATCTACATAATACACATATTTAAACAAATACATTGTGTAAAGTGTAACAATACGAATTATAACGGAATCTACATAATACACATATTTAAACAAATACATTGTGTAAAGTGTAACAATACGAATTATAACGGAATCTACATAATACACATATTTAAACAAATACATTGTGTAAAGTGTAACAATACGAATTATAACGGAATCTACATAATACACATATTTAAACAAATACATTGTGTAAAGTGTAACAATACGAATTATAACGGAATCTACATAATACACATATTTAAACAAATACATTGTAAAGTGTAACAATACGAATTATAACAGAATCTACATAATACACATATTTAAACAAATACATTGTGTAAAGTGTAACAATACGAATTATAACAGAATCTACATAATACACATATTTAAACAAATACATTGTGTAAAGTGTAACAATACGAATTATAACAGAATCTACATAATACACATATTTAAACAAATACATTGTGTAAAGTGTAACAATACGTATTATAACAGAATCTACATAATACACATATTTAAACAAATACATTGTGTAAAGTGTAACAATACGAATTATAACAGAATCTACATAATACACATATTTAAACAAATACATTGTGTAAAGTGTAACAATACGAATTATAACAGAATCTACATAATACACATATTTAAACAAATACATTGTGTAAAGTGTAACAATACGAATTATAACAGAATCTACATAATACACATATTTAAACAAATACATTGTGTAAAGTGTAACAATACGAATTATAACAGAATCTACATAATACACATATTTAAACAAATACATTGTGTAAAGTGTAACAATACGAATTATAACAGAGTGTAACAATATGAATTATAACAGAATCTACATAATACACATATTTAAACAAATACATTGTGTAAAGTGTAACAATATGAATTATAACAGAATCTACATAATACACATATTTAAACAAATACATTGTAAAGTTTAGGCTAGCACTGCAGTTATTTTGTGTAATTTTCTTTTGGCAGGTTGTTTGTTTTGGTTGCCACCACATGTCTGTGATGTACGAGCCATTTATGTATCTTTCTTTGCCAATTCCACGAGCTATGGAACGCCAAATATGTGAGTTAATGTTTCTGTTTGTAATGGTCAAAAATATTTAAATTAACTTTTTAAATATGTAATCTACAGTGATTATTTGAAAATTACCTGTATTATTATTTTTTCTAAACTTTTATCTTTTGTCTTCTTTTATGAAGTAAAACCATGATATATAGGTATTACTTTTTTTCGACGGCAATGACGTCAACTTTTACCTTTAAAGTTTAACATTAAAGATTCGCATTTAAATCAGTTTGTCACAAATTATAAGACCTAGATCAATGAAACTTGGTTTATAGTTTCATACAGGTATTATAGATGTTCTTCACAGTGAACTGAACATTTTTAGGATAGGCGAGATCAGGGAGTGCACTTGGGAGTTTTGGGGGGTTTTCACTTGCTATTCGGGCAAGTTGTGTCAGCACTTTAACTTGCCTGTGCATTTTGTTAGTAGCCTGAATTTTAGTTTTAAAAACTAAAAAAATAGTTTTGTACTTGAATAATGGGCATACGCAACTCTGTTTTAAAGCACCATGTATATATCAATGTTTATAAAGAGGTAGTGGTTATGCAAATAGCTAGCTACGAATGTGCGAAATTGTGGTCACCAGGTGGGCAACTCGTATTAAGGTTTTGAGTTGCCCGATGTTGTTTTCACTTGCCTTAGGTGACTGGACAACCGTAAAATGCACACCGTGTGTGAGATATTTAATTGCGTGGATTTCTTGCTGTAATTCTGTAGGTGTTATCTTCGTGCCAAGTAATCTCCCTCCTGTGCGCTACCTCCTGAACATGAACAAACACGACAACATCGAGAAGCTCAAGAAGGAACTGTTAACTGTGATAAGCAGACACGACTGTGATATTATCCTGGCCGAAGTGCTAGAGTCGCACATCTCCAGGATACTGGTAGGTCATCGGAAACTGAGAAGAAATAAAGTATTTTCATATAAGAACATACCCAATGAGGTGACAGTGGGTTTCTCCTGTTAATTAAAAGACCAAGTTTTAATTAGATTCTCACAAACTGCTGTGTTTGTGATGTGGGACAATTGAAATGTTTATTTAAAAAAGAAAGATGTTTCATCCGATTACCGTGTTATGTGTCTAATAATCATTGACAAATGGTGCTAGTAAACAAAACTAACATTTTTATTACAAGATTTCTTCCTTTTTTTGTCTTTTTTCCACCTCAAAGTCAAACAGTGAGATATAGGTGTAATTTTTACGGTAATGGCAATAATATCATTGTTTTCATTTAGCTCATTTGATGTTTTAGCATTTTGCCTTATATCTTACAACTATATATATGACTAAGTTAATGATAGGTGAAACATTTTTTATTCTGTGGAATTTGTGTTTCAGTTAAGTGGTTTTAGTAGAACAGAATGTTGATCTGATTTGGGGTTTTTTTGTGATGTAGTTTTCAAATGGTGTTTTTCATTAATAAACATCTATATATATTATTTTTTTATGTGTACTGTCAGACATGATCAAAATTAATCTTTTTATTTTGTTTTGGTTATCAGCTTCCTGAGTCTGAAAATATTTTGCTATAAGATTCCATCTTAATATTATGTTATCATGTGGGATAAAAAAAAAATTACCCCTGAATATGCTCTCGTAATAGTTTCTGTTTATTTACAGGATGATAATATATTACTGCGATATGTCAATGATTCTTCACGGAAGATTTACGCATTTGAGATTATCTCCCCTGCTCCTGATGACCACAGCAACCACGGCCACCCCGTTGAGACGTCATCCTCGTCTCAAGTGGACATCTCAACAGATCAAGAGACGTCTACCGACACTGGTGCTACCACGGAAACCGACATTTTCTCGCATATCGGCACCTTCAGCGTCTCTGAAACCACTTCTCACGCTCTGTTCACCGACAGTAAACCGGATGACTCGGACATATTGGTTGAAATGCAGGAACCGGATGTTCCCCCTGCCACGACGGACGCTCCTCCGGTTGTTCCGTCGATGTCTTCCATTGATTTAGCTGAGTCGTGGTTAGGTCTGTCGGAGGGCACAGACACGTCAACCCAGTCGAAGTATGAACACGAGGATTTGGCGGGGACTGGAATGTGGGAGTGGTCATGTGTTGGACTCGAAGCCGAGCCGCAGTGGGACCAGGCGGATGCCACGAAAAAAGAAGAATCCCCACCACCAGGTGTTGCTAGTGGTGGTACGCCTGCGGCGATCGTCGACCAGTGGCGGTCGTGTGCTATATGTCTGGAAGAGTTGTCAGACAGTGATCTCCTGGTGCACAGCTGCAGTGGGACATTTTGTCAGAGCTGTCTCGAGGTAAACTACACACACTATTCATTCTATTGTAGCAATAGACAGACAGACAGAAAGAGAGAAGCGGGAGGGAGGAAAAAAGAGGAAGGAAGGAAGAGAGATTGTTATGGAAGGAAGGAAGAAAATGTTTTATTTAACGATGCACTCAACACATTTTATTTACGGTTATATGGTGTCAGACATTGGTTAAGGACCACACAGATATTGAGAGAGGAAACCCACTGTCGCCACTTCATGGGCTACTCTTTCCGATTACCAGCAAGGGATCCTTTATATGCACCATCTCATAAACAGGATAGCACATACCACGGCCTTTGATATACCAGTCGTGGTGCACTGGCTGGAACGAAGATTGTTATGGAGACAGTTTTGTTAATTATTTTCCATACTACAGATGGCTACATTGTATAGTAACAGTTCACATGAATTATAATTTTGTCATATATTGTTATATACGGTTATTATTTTTTCAAAAGTTGAATTTGTAAAACTTTACAACTAAATTGTAAGCAAATTGTATTTTGGCAGAGAATGATGCCAAAAATATCCTGTATTATTATTTTATTAATATAAACAAATTTGTTTTAATTATTGAAAATATTGTTTCGAAAGTAAATTCACTACAGAATTTGAATTAAAATGTTTTATGAATTTAAAAGTATTTTTTCTGTTTTTCACATTTCAGATGTCCATGAAACACAGCAGCAACACTACATATTGTTGTCCTGTGAGTATTCAACAAGAGTTCTGTAATCTTCAAAAAAGTTAGTTTGTTTTGTTTAATGACACCACTAGAGCATATTGATTTATTAATCATCAGCTACTGAATGTCAGACATTTGATAATTATGATATTTAGTCTTTAGAAGAAACTCGCTACTTTTTTCCATTATCTTTTTATTTGCACTTTCCCACAGACGGGACAGCATATACCATGGCGTTTGATATATCAGTCGTTGGGGAATTTGTAATCTTTCTCTACTCAATGTAAAATACTGATCCTGATGATCAAATTGCACCAAGTCTTGTATTCTGTGATACAATAAATTATTAAAATAAGTGTTTTCACATACACATAGTCGCACATACAGAGATACCTAGACTTGTTATATAACAGAGTTTTCTAACCTGATTCCTAAGCCTACCTATCAGCATACGATCTGGCTGTTCAGTGTTCGAGATTAACAGTATCCCGATATCCCGGGGATACCAGAATTTAATTTTGGATACCAGACTTCAAGAACCCAGTATCCCACCGGGATACCATATAATACTAAATTCTCAGGTGGGATACCAGATTTTGAAATGATAGTATCCAACTGGGATACTGCCCCAAAATATTAATCTCGAACATTGCTGTTAAATATATGTTAGTCTATTCACAGCAAACATACACAGACTTGAACAGGATAATTTCCACAAATACTTTCTTCCCCACCCCCTCCCATTTGTGGTATGTGTAGCTCGTGACAATTGAAAATTATTTCTCTAGCGACATAAACGTGCTATGAAATGGAAGGTCATTTAATATGCTATAAATCCCACTGGTTGTTTTCAGATTTGCCTTTCTCCAGCCTCCGTGGTTGATGACTTTTTACCTCTTGCCAACTCGGGGAACCACAAAGCCAAACAGCGGTGAGTGTTACTGTTTGTGTCCTGGTGCCCGTGACAACGGTATCAGTTTTTGTGTTTAACTCCACATTAATGTTTCATGTTTAGCTGTATTTCTCACAAACTGTAAAGTTAAAAGTTTGTTTTGTTTAACGAAACCACTAGAGCACAGTGATTTATTAATCATCGGCTATTGGATGTCAAACACTTGGTAATTCTGACTCTTAGTCATCAGAGGAAACCCACTACATATTTCCATTAACAGCAAGGGATCTTTTATATGCACTTTCCCATAGACAGGAAAGCACATACCACAGCCTTTGACCAGTTGTGGTGCACTGGTTGGAACAAGAAAAAGCTCAATCAGCGAGTGCTCGATCGACTGAGCTAAATCCGGCCCCTCACAAACTGTAAGTCCTACATCAAGAATATAGATTGATAGTTATAGATATCAATGTCATCGTAATGAATTCTTTTTTAAATAAATTTTTTGTAAAGTTTAATTGAATGTTTTTTTTAAATAAAAGTTTTGATTAATTTTTAAAATAAAATTTCTTGTAAAGTTACATTTTTTATATTATTTGTTTAAACCTTGTATTTTGCTTATAGGCTTAGAAAAGAATTTTACTTCGCATATTTGTTTTCTGTTGAGTCACTCTAAAAGACTACCGGTACACCAGTTCTGTTGCTTGAAAACCCTATAATATCTTCTTTTTTATACGGGGCGGGACGTAGCCCAGTGGAAAAGCGCTCACTTGATGCACGGTCGGTCTGGGATCGATCCCCGTCGGTGGGCCCATTGGGTTATTTCTCATTCCACCCAGTGCACCATAACTGGTACATCAACAGCCGTGGTATGTACTACCCTGTCTGTGGGATGGTGCATATAAAAGATCCCTTGCTGCTAATTGAAAAGAGTAACCCATGAAGTGGCAACAGCAGGTTTCCTCTCTCATTATCTGTGTTGTCTTTAACCATATGTCTGACGCCATATAACCGTAAATAAAATGTATTGAGTGCGTCGTTAAATAAAACATGTCTTTCCTTTCAGAGTGATTGCCATACCAGTTGCCTTCCGACATGAAACATCGGACAAGAAGTTACACTTGTTTGGTCATCCGAACATCCTGTATGTGGCTAATCACATGACTGGAAGACAGGTGTATGAGAAAGTTGACGCACTCTTGCCGTATCCTGTTGTCTACACAATAGTCTTGACCGATGGGCAGGTTAGTATCTCCATTAACATAGATCATGTTTCTTTGTGGCATCATTTTTTCTTTTGTATCAAAGTCTTCTTTTTTTAACTTTTCTTTTAATCAGCCCACAGAGACTTTGTTGTTGTCAGGGATGGGGCCAAAGATGTGTCAAAATGACTCTCTTTTTTTGTTGAAAAGATTTATGAATTTTTGGCATTAAAAGTTGTTAGTTTGATGAAAACTCCACTGTATATCTATGCGTGTAATTTGATTTGAAGGTCATTGATTGGGATCATCTTGGGGGGTAGGGGGTTGCATTTAGCTCAGTCGGTTGAGTGCTCACCTGAGGTGTTTGCATCACAGGATCGAACCACCTCAGTGAATCAATTGATTGAGCTTTTTCTTGTTCCAACCAGTGCACCACAACCGGACAAAGGCCGTGGTATGTGCTTTCCTGTCTGTGGCAAAGTGCATATATAAAAGATCCCTTGTTGCATTAGGAAAATGTAGTGGGTTTCCTCTGTTGACTTCGAATCACAATTACCAAATGTTTGACATCCAATAGCCGACGATTAATTAATCAATGTGCTCTAGTGGTGTCGCTAAAAATAAAAAAAAATAAAAAAAATTATCTTAGGGAAATTTAATGTAGAAATTATAATCTTTGATTCACTTTGTTAATAAAGAATCATAGCTCTGGTTAGAAATGTTAAATTAGCCATGCTAACCTACCATTAATCTTAAAACTGCACGATACAAAGCAATGGGGAGAAACCATTTTCAATAACTCCCTTTTGTTTTCTCAAATGAGTAATTTGTTTTTAAAAAAAATAATTTTGGCTTATTTTAATGTTTCAATTACTCATGACCAGTAAACAGTCTGAAATATAATTTCAGTTTAAAAAAAAAAATGGACTTGTTTTTATTGCAGGGTCTTCATTGCTCCCGGTGTATATATACAGCTCACTGCAGCGGCTGTGCCTTGGACCGAGAAGGGGAGGTAACTCTGCAGCCCAGCGACCATCTAACGGTGCAAGTCCAGAACATCCTTGATGATCAGATTGAAGATGTTGAGAGAATTCACGAAGATGAATCGATGGAGAATTTAAGACAGAACGAACAAATAACAATATACGACTGTTTTCGGGCTTTCACACAAAGGTACATTTAAGACATCCACTCACAGGTTTAGCACATCCAGATCCATTGTTTAATCAGTAGATAACGGGAAAATTATCTTTAAATCTTAAGTACAGAGCCTCACTTACATTGTTTTCGCTTCCTATATATTGTACAAGTTTATTTTACACAAGAATATATATGCCATGATTGTGGTATGTTCTTGCACAAAATAAACGATTGCAATAAATAGGAAGCAAGGTTCTGTATTTATTACATACCTTCTTTTACGTTTTACAAATCGGTTTTTAATTTAACATAAATACACTTTTTTAAATCTATGATCAATCCTCCTTTCATGGATTTACTTAACGTTGACAATTATACTCTGCGGAAATCTTGTGTAATGTTTTAAATACGATGTGACGTAATCTGTAAATCATACATGACATCAGTAACAAAACAACGCTAACTCTAGTAAAAATATAAAGGGAATTCCCCATTTACAAGTTCCTGTTCAGATCGCACTTATGTGTGATACAAGATAAATTTATCACACGGTTTAAATTTTTTATCACTATGGTAAGATTGAATAGGCGCTGTAGATCCTGAAATTAATGTGATCATCATATTAATGCGAAAAATGCAAGTTTGTGTTATTCGCATTAATAATAATATGCATTTATTTCTGTTATTGATTGTTAAAGTGTTGTGTGTTGATTTCAGTGAAGTTCTTGATGAACACAACCCGTGGTACTGTCCGCAGTGTAAGCAGAATCAGTGTGCCAAGAAGACGATGACCGTGTGGCGCTATCCAGACTGGCTTATTGTGCACCTCAAAAGGTAATGCTGGTTTATAAAGTACCTCACACTCTTATTTTACATCTTAAAAGGTAACACTGATTTTAACCTTCTGACTAGGGGCGAGGCGTAGCCAAGTGGTACAGCGCTCGCTTGATGCACGGTCGGTTTGGGATCGATCCCCGTCAGTGGGCCCACTGCGCTATTTTTCGTTCCAGCCAGTGCACCACGACTGGTACATCAAAGGCTGTGGTATGTACTATCCTGTCTGTGGGATGGTGCATATAAAAGATCCCTTGCTGCTAATTGGAAAGAGTAGCCCATAAAGTGGTGACAACAGGTTTTCTCTCTCAATATCTGTGTGGTCCTTAACCATATGTCCAATGCCATATAACCATAAATAAAATGTGTTGAGTGCGTTGATAAATAAAACATTTCCTTCATTCCTTCCTTCCTCTTATTTTAACCTTCTGACTACTGCAGGTGAGATATCTCAGCCAACTTCACGGAAGTCAACAAACTGTACACTGTATACAGTAAATTGACCAATTCCATTTCCTGCCGTTTTGCACATTGCACACGGCACATACTGTAAATAATAATAGAACAGCAAATAGATTAATGGAGAGTAATAGCTAGTTTGTGGCAAGTAATTCACTTGACAACAAAAGTGGAATGTCGTGATCATGTTCAGGATTCAATAGCTGATTGTAACAGCTAATTTGATAATAAATTTTAACGTTTTTACCAACAACAAAAATCATGCAATATTGGGATATGAATCGTAGTTTGTTTCCAAAACAAAATTCTGGTAAAAGCAATGGAAATAAATATTGGACATGTGGCAACAAATGCCTGTAAATAAATGTGGCTATCGATTTTTTGCCCAATTTCAATCAACATTAACTGATCTAAAAGATCATAAAAATAATACGAAGTCAAATATAAACTTTATTTTATGTATTTATAAAAAGAATTAAATGGATATATGTGAGTGAAATTTATAAATTTGTAAAAAAACCCACCCAAAAACACCCCACCAATATGTTTTTTTGGTGTGAAAAATCAATCCAGTAGTCGGAAGGTTAAAATACTGGACTGTCTAAGTTTTAAATGGAAGAAACCGACCTACCCTCCTAAGTTTTGGTTTTTGGCTTGTTCTATGAAACACACTATTTTAGGGGTTTTGTTTTTTAGGACCAAGTGTCTGTATTTATTCTTTTGTGTTGCTAATAAAAAATTATTGTTTTTCAGATTTGTCTTTCATGAGTTTTCCAGTCTGAAGATTGACGACCGAGTGATCTACCCGCACAAGAATCTAGATCTCAGAGATTTCATCTCAGGACCAGCAACTAAAGATTTGACCTATGACCTCTACAGCATTGTCTGTCATTTTGGAGGTGTGGACAGTTAAAAATTTGTTTTGTTTAACAACACCACTAGAGCACATTGATTTATTCATCATCGCTTATTGGATGTCAAACACATGGTCATTTTGACACTCACAGAGAGGATACCTGCTACATTTTTTCATTAGTAGCAAGGGATCTTTTAAATGCACTATCCCACAGGCAGGATAGCACATACCACTGCCTTTGATATACCAGTTGTAGTGCACTGGCTGGAATGAGAAATAGCTCAATGGGGATCAATCATAGATTGAACGTGTATCAAGTGAGCACTCTACTACTGGGCTAAGTCCCGCCCCATATGAACAGTTCTGTTTTGTTTTTCTTTTTAACTGTTTACAAATTGCAAGCTTTTATGTTTAAGCACTGGTTGATGCACGCCCATTGGGTTATTTCTTTTTCCAGCCAGTGCACCACAACTTGTATATCAAAGGTGATAGTATGTGCTGTCCTGTCTATGGGTTGGTGCATATAAACGATCCCTTGCTACTAATGGAAAGATATAGCAGGTTTTCTCTCTAAGACTATATGTGAAAAATTACTAAATATTTGACATCGAATAGCCGATGATTAATAAATCAATGTGCTCTTCTGATGTCGTTAAACAAAAGAAACCTTGTTTTCAGTCAATGAAGTATTGTCAAGATATAGTGCATTTGCTTGAATACGGAAATCCACGAAACTCATATTTTTTGTCGAATGAAATTACAAGTCTCTTATGTTCGAATCATCTTATGTACAGGCTCGGTTTGCATCTTCAGTGAGGTCAGCTACAGAGAATAATACATGAGTAGCCGTTAGATACCATTTATCTCACAACGAGTTGTCTTAAAATGTACCTAACGAGCGAAAGCGAGTTTGATTCATTTTTAAACAACGAGTTCTAAGATAAATGATATCTAACGGACACGAATGTGTTATTCTATTTCTTACATATCCTCAGAAACCAGCTTTTAAGCAAATTTTAACACATTTTTTTACTACAAGATATTTACAATCCTTTGCATTTGTAGCTGACTTGCACATCACAGATTGACAGGTTAACTATGCATCACAAGGTAATCGACTTCCCTCGTGTTGTTTTTCATTGGATATATGGCATAGGTGACCTGGTCATCACCTAGGAGCAGCCAGTCATATGTCTTGAAATCGTTAACACACGTACATGTGTAAACAAGTATGTGTTATCATAAATAATGAATAATGGTCTCACCAATGGGTGTGTAATAAATTTGTTTAATTAAAATCTACTCCACAGCTGGGATTCGATCCTACATCCAGATCATCTAATAGTGCATTAACATTTCATTTCATTTCAACTTGTTTTCGTGCTTATATCCTGTTAAGATTCAAGTATGCTGTCCTGGGCACACACCTCAGTTACCTGGGATGTCTGTTTAGGACAGTGGGTTAGTTGTTAATTAAGAATTGTCTGTTATTTCTTTTACGTTCATCGGGGTATGAACCAACAAAATCATCCGTTAACTGTGAATCGGTGAAGTTTGCGGATGATTTTTTTCGCTCTTACCCAGATGAACGTAAAAAAAAAACCCACAGACAATACTTATAATTAAATTTGAATCATACTTAACAATAATAACACTAAGAGGTCATACTTTTGTTTTGAATTATTTTTGGTCCATAAACAATAATGCTCAGTAAGACAACTTGCCCATATAAAATGATGTCATCAGATACGACGTTCCCTGACGACGTAATTTTTACGTTCATCGAGAATTGAACAAACTCCTGTTGCTAGGTCTGGACCAGTGGGATAACATATTACAATGAATGTACCGGAAATTTAATTATTTGTAAGTGGTTAGTGAGAGAGAAGAGGATGTAGTAGCATTACACGGTTAGTGAGAGAGAAGAGGATGTAGTAGCATTACACGGTTAGTGAGAGAGAAGAGGATGTAGTAGCATTACACGGTTAGTGAGAGAGAAGAGGATGTAGTAGCATTACACGGTTAGTGAGAGAGAAGAGGATGTAATAGCATTACACGGTTAGTGAGAGAGAAGAGGATGTAGTAGCATTACACGGTTAGTGAGAGAGAAGAGGATGTAGTAGCATTACACGGTTAGTGAGAGAGAAGAGGATGTAATAGCATTACACGGTTAGTGAGAGAGAAGAGGATGTAATAGCATTACACCTACCCAGTTCATTAACCAATTTGTTCTCTGGTCAGACTTTGGTTGAAACTTTGTGCCCAGTATTAGTTACGGACTCTAGTTTTTAAACACTGTGACATATTTTTTACATTCAGAATCGTTTTTGATAATTAAAATTTGATATTATTTACATTTTATTATTTGGATTATCTATCATTGTACATCCGAAAGTATTTCTGGTCATCCTGGTGTTTGAAATATCACGAAATGCATTTTTCATTTAACTCTAAAATTGCATGTACCTCTGAGAAGTAACAGTTGTAGAGACGAGCTCTGGTCTATTTATAGAGGGTATTTCCCCATTTAAATGTAACAGACTTCTGTTTTACTCTGTTGTAACTTCACCCTGATGTGGTGACAGGGCATAGGCCAGTTATAAATTGCTTGATTGATGCACAGTAGGTTTGAGATTGATCTCCGTTGGTGGGCCTGTTGGGCTATTTCTCGTTCCAGCCAGTGTGCCATGACTGGTATATCAAATGCTGTGGTATGTGCTATCCTGTCTGTGGGATGGTGCATATAAAAGATCCATTGCTACTAGTGAAAAAATGTAGCGGGTTTCCTCTCTAGAAGACTCAAAATTACCAAATGTTTGACATTCTATAGCCGATGATTAATAAATCAATGTGCTCTATTGGTGTCGTTAAACAAAAGAAACAAACTTATCCAAATGTGTTACAGGTTTGTACATTCACCAAACTTGGTGTACTCCAGCCAGTGCACCACGACTGGTATATCAAAGGCCGTGGTATGTACTACCCTGTCTGTGGGATGGTGCATTTAAAACATCCCTTGCTGCTAATCGAAAAGAGTACATGCAGCTCATGAAGTGTCGACAGTGGGTTTCGTCTCTCATCTGTGTGGTCTATAACCATATGTTTGACGCCATATAACTGTAAATAAATTGTGTTGAGTGTATTGTCAAATAAAACTCTTTTTTTTCAAACTTGGTGTCCATTTTGATGTGTTGAAACTAGGGTATGTGACTTCAGTAAGACAGTGACTGTAAGAGTAGTAATACAACAAATTGTTATTGTTATTACTCACAGGTGCTCACTCCGGCCACTACTCATCCTACTCACGACATCCACTGACGTCCGAATGGTTTTACTACAATGACGACACTATCACTCAACAAACACCAAGGGAAGACGATTTCAGTAGTGCATATGTTCTCTTCTACGAGAGACAAGGTGACTTATTGTTCTCTGTGTGTTAATTGAAATTATAATGAATCTATGTTCTCTTCTACGAGAGACAAGGTGACTTATTGTTCTCTGTGTTAATTGTAGTTATAGTGAATCTAGTGTTCTGTTCTTTTGCACATATCATTCTATTAAAGTTAATTTTTGCATAGGAATACAGCATTTTAGGTTGCATTTTAATTTTTTGGTGGTGGAAAACAGTTTATAATAAAGTATCTTTAAGCATTTACCTTTTAAATGAGCTTTTATATGTAATATTTTAGGTTTTGTTATGACTCGTTAAACATTCTCTTACATGTAGTTAAGCATGTTGTTAAACATAATTTGTCAGATTGTTAATGTTTTTGGTTTTCACTTTTTCCATATTGAACATCTAATAGCATATGATAAATTTTGTTTATCCCAAAGAAATGCTTTTTTCATTTTTTCTTTTTTTAAAATTAATGATAAATTATAAAAGAGGGATATTTTATTAATTACTAATATGTGTTTTATAAAGGCAATGTTTTAAATTAATTATTGAGAAAGGCTTGTTTAATCTCAGGGCAGCATGGGTCTAGACTATTGAGGCATGGTGCCGCACCATGCATACAACAAGCTAGGAAAACACTATCTCATATGATGTAAATTTATTCAAATTCTAGGCACCCATTCTGAGGTGCAGCCGTCCATGTGTCTTCCAAAGATGGTGCTTGAAGAGGAATCTGTTGACCCCACGTATGGACCACAGCCTTCAGAAGCCCCTTTTTATGGACCACAGCCTTCTGAAGGTGTTGTTTACGGACTACAGCCTTCTGAAGGTGTTGTTTACGGACCACAGACCTTTGATGCGGCATCCTGCAGACCTCAGCCGTTTGGGCCACAACCTTCAGGTCACCGGTGCTCCGATGAGGGAGGATTTAAAACAGAATCGAAGACCGAGAGTTCCTTTGACTTCTATTCTTGAGCTTCAGAACACTGAAATGTGTCGGTGTTATTGTAACATAGTCTGAATCAGGAGTCGAAATTCACATGCTTACTACTGTATTTGTCCTCTACCCCCTCCTGCCGCTCGTACAATACAATTAGATGTGTTGGCACTAATTATTGTGTTTTCTTTAATCCTTTACTCAACACTAATAAGTTAGCAGAAATGTTTATATGGAAGGGGTTAAGAGATGGGTTTGTTCACACTTCCACCTATCCTCTACTCTCCCCCCCCCCCCCTCCCATTTCATTACCACCCATAAAATGTAATTAGGTAAAGGGCACATGTGCAATTGCCTTTAAAATATGGAAATTTTATTTTGTATTTATATCCTCCATAACAAGTATGATTAAATAATGCATGTGTAATATGTACATATGTCTTTAATAATTTATTTGGTGTTGAGCATGTTGGAATTCTGGATTTATTTGCCTATTTTCTTGTGTAAAACATTGAGTATTGTTATTAAGTGCAGCAATTTGATAGTACAGATCTACAAGGCCCGAACTTAAGAATCTTTTCAATTTTGAAATGTTATGCCATAGGCAATTTTGAGCCTGTGTATGGCAATGTTAAACCAGTAACTGTGGCAGCAAATATATTCTTGACATGTGCTAACCTGAACAATCGTTCTTGACATGTGCTAACCTTAACGATCAGTCTTAACATGTGCTAACCTGTACGACCGTTCTCGACATTCTTGACATGTGCTAACCTGAATGATCGTTCTTGACATGTGCTAACCTGTACGATCGTTCTCGACATTCTTGACATGTGCTAACCTGTACGATCGTTCTCGACATTCTTGACATGTGGTAACCTGAACGATCGTTCTCGACATTCTTGACATGTGGTAACCTGAACGATCGTTCTCGACATTCTTGACATGTGCTAACCTGAACGTTCGTTCTTAACTTATTTTGACACCTAGGAATAGTAATATTTTCCTCTCTTTTTTATGGATTACAGGATAAAGATAACCAGTTAATAATGTAGGAAATCAGTTTTTGTCCCATTTAGAACAAATAGGGAATTCTGTTTGGTAAGCCTCACGAAATTCCACATTGTCAGCACAACATGATAAAGTCTGTATCCTACACCATTAACTAGTCATTCTATATTTAATAAAATAATTGTCTAGAAGCAATTTTTATGACTTATTGTGATATGTAATGATATGCAGGGTGAATTACATGTATATGTACGAGTATTACGAATGAATTTGAGTTGAGATTTTATGTTTGTATTTACTGGCATTAAAGGCACAGTCACACTAGTTTACTTACAAAATAAAATGGCTGAACAAAATATTGCTTGAAAATAAATATACTGAACCACAAAATAAACTTCAGTTTTCTATAATTTATTTTAAAATATTTGTTTTGAATCCCATTTGTTGTGTCTGTCAACATCATTAATGGCTAGTGAATATTCTAGGCCCATTTTGCGGTCTTATTTAATATTATCATTGGGGGGGGGGGGGGGGGGGGGGGGGGGGTAAAAAAATATATATAGTACACATACATAGAAACCCCTTTAAACCAGACACCTATTGGCATGAAGTAACAAGTCAAATTTTAAGGGGTATGTGGTTTTGAGAGAATTTCGCTTTATAGCCGGTCCAGTTTTGAAGAGTTCCACTGTGTACATGTATCTATTAAAATATTTACATTTTTGATGTTCAGTGTACATGAAATTTTCCACTAAAAGTATTTTATCTCACTGGCTAACAGTTGTCATACTCCATTTGTTATCAATGATTTTTTGACAGCCATAAATAACAATAACTTTATTTGTATCTAGTGTTGGCTGTTTAAAATTATTTGAAAAATACAATGTAGTTTATAGCATTAACTGTTAGCTGAAGACCAGTGTATATTTTAAGTCACATAATCTGTGTAAATTTGCCTTCAGTAAGTCAACTAGTGTGACCTGCCTTTAAGATATATTATTTTTTGTTTTAGTCTTTTGGGGCAGAATAGAACTTAATGGGTAGAGTGCTCACCTGAATGGCTTGGGTCAAAGGATTGAAGCCCCTCGCTGGACCCACACTCTTGATTGATTGTTTGTTCCAACCAGTGCCCCATATCTGGTATATCAAAGGCTGTGGCATGTGCTGTCCTGTCTGTGGGAAAGTGCATATAAAAGAACCCATGCTGCTAATGGCAAAATGTGGACTGTTTCTCTGAAGACTGTACATGTTAAAATTACTAAATGATATCCAATAGCTGATGATTAATAATTGTAATCATTGTGCTCTAATTTTGTTGTTAAATAAAACAAATATTAGTTATCTTTATGTAGTAGTGTTGGTATAAAGTGCTACTAATAAGAGTTAACTGAAATGTCCCTACGCTATGTAGCTAAGAGCAATACACTTGATGTTGGATTTATCGGTTATAATGATCTCATCACTTGAGCCATATTTTTTTAGAGTAATCTTTCATGAAGAGTTATCTTTTCCATGTTATCAGGGTAACTCTCAACCATCAGTTCCTTTTGCGCAAGATTTCAAAGGTCCACATTGGTTTTAAGGGACATTCCTGAGTTTGCTGCAATTTTTAAGATGTTATCGACTAACAGAGACTTTTTAATAGTTGTAATTACATATCAAATATATTTTTCTGCATAAAATATTAGTGGCTGTATATTAAACGTGTTTCTGATCGTTCTACTATTTGTACTAAGTTAAATTTCATTTTATTTCCTAAAATATATTTTTTCGTATGTACGAAATTATTTGAAGATAAAATCCAGTTTGGGCTTCTTACAAATATTAAGATGGCCAGAAACACATTGAATATTTATGTAAATTTAATTGTAGAAATATTTTATTATTTGGAAACATCTTACAATGCAGAAAACTCAGGAATGTCCCTTTAACACTGCCATTGTACATAAAAATACATTGTAAATATAACCATTCTCCCAAGATACACTAGTTGTAGGATTGAACCTTCTCGATGGACCCAGTGAGTTTTCTCCATACACCAACCAGTGCCCCACATCTGGTATATCAAAGGCTGTGGTATGTGCTGTCCGGTTTATTGAAAAGTGCATATAAAAATATTCCTTGCTGCTAATGAAAAAATGTAGCAGGTTTCTTCTGGAAACTGTGTGTCAGAATTAACAAATATTTGACATCCAGTAGCTGGTGATTAATTAATCAATGTGCTCTAGTGGTGTCAGTAAACAAAAGAAACTTTTCGTGATGCCAACCAGTAGTAGATTGTATGGCGTTAGAAGGGTTTCTAGTTGTATACGAACACAACCAATGTTGACCATTCATGCCCCATTCCACAAAGCGATCTTAGCACCAAGATCACCTCAAGTCGCACATGATCGCTTTGAGGAACAGGGCCCTGAGCCTTGAATATTATAATTGTCAGAATTGCTAAATGTTTGACATCCAGTGGCCAATGATTAATAAATCAGTTATTTCTAGTCGTATAGTTGTAGTAAACACCTTTAACTTTGGATGAATGGAACCATGAAAATAGTAGCAGAAATGGCACTTGCTGCTTTTTGCTAATTTTTCAAACAATTTTTTTTTTTTTTTTTTACACTCCATAGTTTGAATAAATCATTCATGACATGAATTGCATAAATATTGCAGTGTGTGAAAGTTAACTATATTCATTTGGGGCACAAGATGCCAAACTTGCTCCTTTTTTCTTCTTCTCTTTTTCTTCCTTTATTAATTGATGGAATTATGGATCTTTTCGTACCAATAATTTACAATTTTACTTTGGTATTGTGAATAATAAATTAATCTTTTGATTAACTTTTGTTTTGTTTTGTTGATGTTTAGTTTTCAAATGATGTTAAAATTATCATTGTGAAGATATTTGTATGTCTACATGTGGTACATTTTTATTGTAGAATCATAACATAAATTTTGTTTACGCACATTAGCTGGTTACCTGTACAAATAAGTAATGAAAAGGACTTGACAATTATGACATTGTTGTCTAGCATGGCTTTTGTTAACAGATTCGATACGTCAGTCATTTCGATATACATGTAGGCCTGTGATTTATATATCAGAGTATTATGAAATAAGATTTTGCTGGTTTATTGGTAAAACACGAATTTTTCATTATTTCTTACGTGTGTGTGTGTGTGTGTGTGTGGTCATATAGCGAATCTGTGTTGTACGTTGGCTGTTTTATATAATATAATATTTATATATATTGCATTCAAGAACTGCTCTTCATGGCTTTTTGCACTAATTTATGACAGATCATTAATAAAACATAGAATTCAGTTTTTGTTATTGTTGTTATCCATCCACAACATCCACAACACTGAGGCCAATTTCACTAAACCTCGTAAGTTTACGTCTGCAACTATCAGTTATACCAGTCATACGTTTACATGTGTTTGGCATCTATTTCACTAAACATCGTAAGTTTACGTCTGCTACTATCAGTTATACCAGTCATACGTTTACATGTGTTTGGCATCTATTTCACTAAACATCGTAAGTTTACGTCTGCTATTAGCAGTTATACCGGTCATACGTTTACACGTGTTTGGCATCTATTTCACTAAACATCGTAAGTTTACATCTACAACTAGCAGTTATACCAGTCATACGTTTACATGTGTTTGGCATCTATTTCACTAAACATCGTAAGTTTACATCTACAACTAGCAGTTATACCAGTCATACGTTTACATGTGTTTGACGTGTATTTCACTAAACATCGTAAGTTTACGTCTGCTATTAGCAGTTATACCGGTCATACATTTACACGTGTTTGGCATCTATTTCACTAAACATCGTAAGTTTACGTCTGCTACTATCAGTTATACCGGTCATACGTTTACACGTGTTTGGCATCTATTTCACTAAACATCGTAAGTTTACGTCTGCTACTATCAGTTATACCGGTCATACGTTTACACGTGTTTGGCATCTATTTCACTAAACATCGTAAGTTTACGTCTGCTACTATCAGTTATACCGGTCATACGTTTACACGTGTTTGGCATCTATTTCACTAAACATCGTAAGTTTACGTCTGCTACTATCAGTTATACCGGTCATACGTTTACACGTGTTTGGCATCTATTTCACTAAACATCGTAAGTTTACGTCTGCTACAAGCAGTTATACCGGTCATACGTTTACACGTGTTTGGCATCTATTTCACTAAACATCGTAAGTTTACGTCTGCTACTATCAGTTATACCGGTCATACGTTTACACGTGTTTGGCATCTATTTCACTAAACATCGTAAGTTTACGTCTGCTACTATCAGTTATACCGGTCATACGTTTACACGTGTTTGGCATCTATTTCACTAAACATCGTAAGTTTACGTCTGCTACTATCAGTTATACCGGTCATACGTTTACACGTGTTTGGCATCTATTTCACTAAACATCGTAAGTTTACGTCTGCTACTATCAGTTATACCGGTCATACGTTTACATGTGTTTGGCATCTATTTCACACAGACAATTACATCATTATGGGAGATGGAGCATTTTAATGATCAAAGAAAATTATGTGTACTTAAAACTATATTTGTTGTACTACAATAGTTATAAGAATTGTTTTAGTCGTAAATTTACGGTTACGTGTAAAACTAGGCTTACGATGTTTTGTGAAATTGGGCGCGGATTATTACTATGGAATTGTGTGTTTTAGTGTCGCCTAAAAATAATTCTTGTCCTCATTGTTTTGTATTTGTCAAATTTATTTCAGGTTTAATTGTAAGAGGCAGGATTTAACTCCCTGGAGATCCTTCACTCTGGGGGTGCTTTGACCATGGGATCAAACCCCCTCGGTAGTTCCATTTTTTTGAGTGGTTTTATTTACATCCCAATCAGTGTACTATGATTGGTATATCAAAGCCTGTGGTATTTGTTAGGCCACCAAATTTCACAAAATTATAATTTTCTGTAGCTTTTCAGCAAAATCATAGAACTGAAAGTATGTTATCCATTATGTTATGTCACGGACCAACACCAACACCATCACTAAAATTTTAAAAAGGAAGGTTTTTTTTTATGGCCTCCGATACTAAATGTGCAAAGAACTGAAAAAGTGTTTCCCATAAAATTTGAAATCCTGAGGCCTGTATGTGCTGTCCTGCCAAGTGAAAGTGCATGTAATAATGCCAAATAGGGTTTCTGCCATAGGGTATGGACGGTAAAATTACATACCATAAAATCTTGAAAATTAATGGATACATTTTCAGATAAATGATAGCGAGAAAACTGTTAAAGTTCCTAATTCACTAACTCTCGCAACTTTGCGATCTCACAGTGCAATGCTAAAAGACTTGCAAAGAGGATGCTTTGTTGTCTAACAGAGCTTAAGAGACCTTTGTGAATTAGGCCCCTGAAATGCAGATTCCAATATCAGAACATTCAAACCTATAACCAACCACCTAGTATGGAAACATACGGTTTGTTTTGCGTTTTATTAGGTAGCCTCAAATTGTTATCTAGCACAAAGTCTGCCAAGTGTTAATTACCAGGATTTGAACTATCTGCTTCAATGAAAAAATGTAACAAGTTTCCTTTTTAAGACTACATCAGAATTATGAAATGTCCGACATCCAATTGTTGACGGGGTGGGGCGTAGCCCAGTGGTAAAGCATTCGCTTGATGCACGGTCGGTCTGGGCTTGATCCCCGTCGGTGGACCCATTTGGCTATTTCTCGTTCCAGCCAGTGCTCCACAACTGGTGTAACAAAGGCCATGGTATGTACTATCCTGTCTGTGGAATAGTGCATAAAAAAAATCTCTTACTGCTAATCAAAAAAAGAGTAGCCCATTAAGTGGCGACAGTGGGTTTCCTCTCTCAATATCTGTGTGGTCCTTAACCACATGTCTGACGCCTTATAACCGTAAATAAAATGTGTCGAGTGTGTTGTTAAATAAAACATTTCCTTCCTTCCAATTGCTGATGATTAAATTAATCAATGCATTCTAATGGCAGGGGACAATATTTCAAAATGTGAGGTAACCGATTGTTTGGTTACGTGAATATACTTCTCGTAACAATGAGAATCCTAAAACACTAACTACAGTTCTGTGCTACGGCGGTTCAAAAACAAACTGATTTTTACTTTCATTACTGATATATGGTACTTTTAATTTTAGAATGTAATTATTCACCATGTAACTTATTGGTGGTTCTCGTGATTTAAAGTTGCTTAACCAACACGCGAACAAAACAATGGTTCTCGTGAAATGTTGTGCCCTGAATGGCATCATTGAAAAACCCCCAAAAAACATTAACTTAAAACTCTAGTTTAACAAGTGAAAATTGAATACATAAAATAAAGTGAAATTGGTCTACAAAGACTGCCAAAGGAAGGAAGGAAGGGAATGTTTTATTTAACAACACACTCCACACATTTTATTTACGGTTATATGGTGTCAGACATATGGTTGTGGACCACACAGATTTTGAGATAGGAAACCCGCATTAGCAAGGGATTTTTAATATTTTTATAAGCACCATCCCACAGACAGGATATCAGTAACACATACCACAGCCGTTGATATACCAGCTGTGGTGCACTGGCTGGAAGACTGCCAAAGAGTCTACTAGAAGTTTGTTATAGATAAGTGGCTGAAACAAGTGGTTCAAAAATATGATATATGATACAGTTTATTAATCTAAAGAGGAAAAGTATGTACATAAAGCTATAAATTACATCAAGAACGACACAACTGAAATGCAGACGAACAAATGTCAAGAAAACTTCAATTTGGGATGTTTCTCAGTGTGTTAGCCCTTAACATGTACATGTAGCTGATGGTAACTTATTCAAATATTCCAGGGATCGAATTTAACGATGGCACAGATGGCAACTGCTGTTGTTGAGATATAAATTGCTGTAGATCGGAAGCATAAAGCTCCTCAATGGTAACAAAATGTTTACACCTGGTATACATTAGCTGCCAGTATAGAACATTAGTACATTTAAAATATGTCTACATACATCAAAATAACCTTTCAGTCTTATTTATTTGCTGCAAAAGTCTTCTTTTTTTTCAAAATGCCATGGTCAGGCTTTAAATTGCCGTCGGTGGTCCATTTCACTCACAATAATTTTGTTTTTAAATTGCCGTGGGAGACAAATTCTTAAGTTCGAGCCCTGTATCTAATAGAGTAGTTCAAGTTAAAATAAAAAAGGAAAAATATTTACATACAAATCTATCTCAACTTGAATGAAAGCCTCTATTGAATCCACAATTCACAATCATTTTTCTATCATTTCATAAGACCTTCATATCCTCCATAAAATCATTCTATTGTAACAAAAATAGTATATGAAACGGCAGTCTTATTAGTACCCTATGAATCTTATTCAATGATCTACTTGTAGACTTGACCAAAACAAATGGTCCCATTCCACGATGCGATCTTTGTGCTAAGATCACCTCGAGTGCATAAGGTAGCTATGCATTTATGGTGATCTTAAGGCCAAGGTTGCCTCGAGTGCATAAGGTAGCTATGCATTTATGGTGATCTTAGTGCTAAGATCACCTCGAGTGCATAAGGTAGCTATGCATTTATGATGATCTTAAGACTAAGATCGCTTCATGGAACCGGGCCCTGGTCATTATGGGTGTTTTAGTGTGTTTTGTAAACTGATAAACGACAGACCTGTTTTTAAATCTAGCACTGTGCTTAACCAAACATTTCCGATTTGCCAGTTGAATCTGGTTTAAATTAAATACTACTGCCACCATAATAATATCTCATCTTAGTACAGGTACTCGCACATGTTCTAGTATCCCATATGAGCAAGGCTCCAAGTGTATACACAAGTGAAAACATTTCCCAGTATTTTGATGTTCTTCAGATATTACATCAAATTCTCTGAAATATTTTAATGTACAGTTGCTTTTTTTCAGGACTGAAATTTTCATTAAAAAAGGTACAGATTTTATTCGGACTCCTTACAGCCAGAAAAAACCTTAATAACAAGAGAAAACCTTTCTCTTTTTCATCTTGTTTTTTTTTAAGATTTTTATCTTGAGAATTTAGCTACATACATAGCAAAATTGTTTTAAGAATCTGATTATACATTTTCAGGGAAATTTCACCGCACATGTAACCCGTTTTTAAAATGTTACTGTACTGTCCGACTCTGGTAAAGTTAGTTCTCACATTGCTTACGTCTCAGAACTCAAGAACCTACCCATGACGACCTATCTTATTTTCAAATATTTACATTTATAAACATTATTTTACACAGTAAACCATGAGTTTTATTCAGTTTCCACCAAACTGCTAACCATATTACAATCTGATAAAGTTTTTTCCCAAAGCCCACAGACAGTCGGATGATATGAGTACGTTTCATTTTCAGTTTTTGTCCTGAATTCGTTTGTGCACCATCTCTCTAAACTGTGACAATATCTTAGACTCTCGTTTGGCTCGTTCTTCATGGTTGAAGTTCGCTAAAGCTCGCTTCTCATCGGCACTGTAAATCTGGTTCTCTTTCCGGAGACGGACAGCCTCCATACGACGATGTCTACAAAAATATAATGAAATTTGAAATTCAATGATTCGAAACGTGATTGAATGATCCTGAATTTGAAATTAACTTCAGTGATACAAAATGAAACAGAACAATTACATTATGCAGTTCATTGATTCCTTCCTCACCTTTAATGCCACATCAACTGCAATTCAGTAATACAAAATGAGATGATTCAAACTGAATTGTAATAGGGGAGGTGGGAATGAATGCAATGATTCAAACTGAATTGTAATGGGGGAGGTGGGAATGAGTGCAATGATTCAAACTGAATTGTAATGGGGGAGGTGGGAATGAGTGCAATGATTCAAACTGAATTGTAATAGGGGAGGTGGGAATGAGTGCAATGATTCAAACTGAATTGTAATGGGGGAGGTGGGAATGAAAGAAAGAAAGAAATGGTTTATTTAACGACACACTCAACACATTTTATTTAAGGTTTCAAACTAATTCAAACTGAATTGTAATAGGGGAGGTGGGAATGAAAGAAAGAAAGAAAAGTTTTATTTAACGATGCACTCAACACATTTTATTTAAGGTTTCAAACTGAATTGTAATAGGGGAGGTAGAAATGAGTGTAATGATTCAAACTGAATTGTAATAGGGGAGGTGGGAAAGAGTGCAATGATTCAAACTGAATTGTAATAGGGGAGGTGGGAATGAGTGCAATGATTCAAACTGACTTGTAATAGGGGAGGTGGGAATGAATGCAACGATTCAAAATGAGATTCAATTAGTTAAAATGAAATTTGAATTGAAGGGTGTTTTCACAAAGTTTATTAGGTCCATCACATGTTTAGTTGAGAAAAACAATAATTTGTTTGTTTTGTTTAACGACACCACTGGAGCACATTGATTAATTAATCATCGGCTATTAGATGTCAGACATATGGTTATTCTGACATGTAGTCATCTGAGGAAACCCGCTACATTTTTCCTAATGCAGCAAGGGATCTTTTATATGCTCTTTCCAACAGACAGGAAAGCACATACCACAGCCTTTGTCCAGTTGTGGTGCACTGGTTGGAATGAGAAAAAATCCAATCAGTTAAATGGGTCCACTAAGGTGGTTCGATCCTGCAACTCAAGCACCTCAAGCAAGCACTCGACCGACTGAGCAGAAAAGCAACTGGTTATGTTTCAAACAATTATAACCATACAGTATCTATATCCTTGATTTATAGTACATGTACAAAGATAAAGATATTTTAATCAATTCTGGAATAACCACAGTGCATGTAACAATGCACAGTATATCAAACAAACAAATTAAGCAGATATCTATCTTTCGTAATTCTGAATTTAGAAAAAGGTTTGTAAACACTTTCTTCAAGATTTTGAAGAGAAAAAAAAATTCCCGGTTCTGGACCATTGGAAATACTGCAAACTTGAGCAAAAGAAAACCGATCGCACTGAAAAGGTCTGTTGTAATGACCAACCCACCTGCTGCCACTCATCACATAGCCGACATGTTCAAACGATTCAATCTCTTCGCAAGTCAGTCCAATCTCTCCTCTGCGTGGAATTCTCTTTCCGTCTGCGATATATGCAGCCATAGCCGCACCTTCACCAGGAAGCAGGGCACGACCGTAACTGGAAAACAAATTTCACATTATTCTGCTGCATGATTATCATAAAAAAACACCTTAATTTTGACACTATTCTGCCCTTATTATTGAAACTGTGAAACAGTTTTCCTGTCTGACTAAAACAATTTGAACATTATTTTACTAAATGAATATTGTAACAAAAACAATTTGAATAATATTTCAAGTGTGAGTGCAGGGACGGGTTTGAGGGAGTCTGGAACCACCCCACCCCCATTCATGACCAAAACAGATTAAATTCCACTTCCTTTAAATTGCATTCACCACAATTTATCTATCTGATGATCATAACTAGGCAATGTACACATTATTCTTCGGGTCAGCATTTACCTCAGTCGGCACCGGCCTCGGTGGCGTCGTGGCAGGCCATCGGTCTACAGGCTGGTAGGTACTGGGTTCGGATCCCAGTCGAGGCATGGGATTTTTAATCCAAATAACGACTCCAAACCCTGAGTGAGTGTTCCGCAAGGCTCAATGGGTAAGTGTAAACCACTTGCACCGACCAGTGATCCATAACTGGTTCAACAAAGGCCATGGTTTGTGCTATCCTGCCTGTGGGAAGCACATATAAAAGATCTCTTGCTGCTAATCGGAAGAGTAGCCCTCGTAGTGGCGACAGCGGGTTTCCTCTTAGAATCTGTGTGGTCCTTAACCATATGTCTGACACCATAGAACCGTAAATAAAATGTGTTGAGTGCGTCATTAAATAAAACATTTCTTTCTTTCTTTTTTACCTCAGTCGGCTGAGTGCTCGCTTGAGGTGCTTGCGTTGAAGGAATGAACCACCTCAAAGACCGTGGTATGTGCTTTCCTGTCTGTGGGAAAGTGCATATAAAAGATCCCTTACTGCATTAGGAAATGTAGCAGATTTCCTCTGATGACACGTGTCAATATTACCAACACCACTAGAGCACATTGATTAATTAATCATCGGCTATTGGATGTCAAACATTGGATAATTCTGAAACCCACTAAATTTTTTCATTAATAGCAAGGGATCTTTTATATGCACCAATCCGTAGACAGAATAACACATACCACAGCCTTTGATATACCAGTCGTGGAGCACTGGCTGGAACAAGAAATAGCCCAATGGGCCCACCGACAGAGATCAATCTTAGACTGACTGCACATTAAGCGAGTGCTTTACCACTGGGCTACGTCCTGGACCACAATTAATAATGACTAAAAGGTTAAGTATTATCCAAAACATTTGATATTTAACTTTGTTTACGAGATTGGATAACACAAGAAGAAAACTGATTGAATACATACTCCAATTTGTCACTGCCTGAGGCTGTGGGAACAAACGGCTGAGGTCCAACGACATCCGTTTCTACATCATCGGTTTCTTCATCATCGGCAACTGCAAAATAACCATAATACAAGTAACCATGGGAACAGCTCTTCAAAGCACTATTATATAATAACATGTTGACATCGGAAAGGGCATGGCAAAATCATCACAGTTTTAAAATGAAAATGACAGTTTACATGACGTCATAATATCCCGTGTTTTAGTGTTGTGATATCACCGTATGTAGGAAAAGACAAGACTATTTTTCTCAATCAAAATCGTGGTAATGATGTCAAAATATCGGTGGCCTGTTGAATCCTAAGACTGACAAGACGCCATCATGTTCACAAGGGTTCACCTTGCACTCACGAGTGGGGTGTAGCTCAGTCGGTTGAGCGCTCGTCTGAGGTGCTTTCAAATAAACATCAGTGGACTCATTCTCTGGGGTTGTCCCAGTGCCAGCCAGTGCCCCACGACTGATATATCAACATTCATGGTATGTGCTATCCTGTCTGTGGAAAAACACACACGTGTATCTTTAAGATCCCTTGCTGCAAACGGGAAATGGGTGGGTCTCCATTGAAGACTACATTTTAAAATTACCAAACATTTGACACTAGCTGATCTAAAATACAACAATATGCTCTAGTGGTGTCATTATACAAAACAACTTTCATGTGATGGGGTCCTGTGGCGGGACGTAGCCCTGTGGTAAAGCACTTGCCTGATGCACAGTCATTCTAGGATCGATCCCCTTCAGCTATTTCTCGTTCCAGCCAGTGCACCATGACTGGTATGTCAAAGGCCGTGGTATGTGCTATCCTATCTGTGGTATGGTGCATATAAAGCATTCCTTGATACTGTAAAAATGTAGTGGGTTTCCTCTTTAAGACTATATGTCAGATTTATCAAATGTTTGACATCCAATAGCCCATTATTAATAAATCAATGTGCTCTAGTGGTGTCGTTAAACAAGACAAACAACTTTCATCTTACACCTGTCAAATGATGTGGTCCTAACCCTGCTAAGAGCTTGTGAAGGACAAATATAGTTCGCTTGTGCTAGATAAACAGTAATAATATTGCCTCATAAGTCTGGGAGTATTTATCTATATCTATATGAAATTTACTACACATTATTTATTTCTGAGCCCATTGTTTTCTAAATATAAATAGTGGGTTTTTTGTTATTTCCAAAACACTTTTACTTTTCTTTTTATGTGAAACCATACTGAAACTGTTTACAAAAAACACTTTTGTAGGAGGATGGGACAAACTATAGCCCTTCCCATAAGGAACGCCTTTTTTCATACTATGGAATTTACTACACTTTATTTATTTATGAGACATTTGTTTTTTAAATTGCACTCAAAAAAGTGGGGTTTTTGTTATTTCCAAAACACTTTTACTTTTCTTTTTACATGAAACCAAACTGAAATTATTTACAAAAAACACTTTTATAGGAGGATGGAATGGCCTACAGCCTTTCCCATAGGAAACGCCTTTTATTCATACTATGGAATTTACTATAAGTTATTTATTTCTGAGCTGATTGTTTTCTAAATTGTACATAAAAAATAGTATATTTTAGTTGTTTCCAAAACACTTTTACTTTTCTTCTTTCGTCAAACCAAACTGATATTTTTTTTTATTATTATTTTTACAAACAATTTTTGTGGGAGGATGGGATGTACTGTAATTACCTTTTTTCTCCATCCACACAGCTTCTTCTTCATCGTCCTTTTCCTCTGACTCCTCACTAGAGCTACTCGCCCTCACCTTTGACTTGGATTTCTTCCGTTTGCTCTTCTTTGCCTTTTTAACCTTTTTACTAAAAAATACCAAAACAAAAAGATCTTACAGCTTCTACTGTCAACAAGTTATAGGACATCACGGGTAAGATCTTACAGCTTGTAGTGTCAACAAGTTATAGGACATCACGGGTAAGATCTTACAGCTTGTACTGCCAACAAGTTATAGGATATCACGGGTAAGATCTTACAGCTTCTACTGCCAACAAGTTATAGGACATCACATTTTTTTAAATGTGCATGATTAAACCATGTAAGCTGTTTATTCAACAGAGAGGTGTTGAATACTTCTAAATTGTTGTTTCCTTACGTCTGTTAAAACTGATGACATTTAGCAGTGGGATTACGTTCAGGGCTTGAAAATAGCGGCCTGCGAAAAGCAGTTAATTTTTTAGATCTAGCAGGAGAAATAGATATTCACCTGTTAAAACCACACAAAAAATCACATTCAGGGCTCGAAAATAGTGGTCTGCGAAAAGCGTGTAGTGTTCATATAATATTAAGGAAATGGTTTATTTAACGACACACTCAACACATTTTATTTACAGTTATATGGTATCGGACATATGGTTAAGGACCACACAGATATTGAGGGGGAAACTCGCTGTCGCCACTTCATCCCATCCCATAGACAGGATAGCACATACCACGGCCTTTGATGTACCAGTCATGGTGCGCTGGCTGGAGCGAGAAATAGCCCAATGGGCCCACTGATGGGGATCGATCCCAAACTGACCGCGCATCAAGAGAGTGCTTTACCACTGGGCTACGTCTCGCCCCATAACTTATAGTGATACTTTTTAAAAACTTGTGTTAAATCACATGCATTTAAAAAATCTCCTGCTTTTTCAACACACACCTCCTGCTTTCTCTTGACTAAAGGTTGACAGGTCTGCCTAAAACTACCAAACAATCACATTCAGGGCTCGAAAATAGCGGCCTGCGAAAAGCAATTAATATTTTAGATCTAGCAGGAGAAATAAAAATTCACCTGCTTAAGGCACAAAACAATCACAGGTCATCTGTTTTTTCAAGAGAAAAAACATACATATCCAAGTCGAAAAATTATGACTACATGTAGGTCTTAAGTAGGTTCTAAAGTTAAACAGTTTGTTTTGTTTAATGACCCCACTATAGCGGATTGATTTATTTATCATCGGCCATTGGATGTCAAACGTGGTAATTTTGAAATACAGTCTTAGAGAGAAAACACTGCATTTTTCTATTAGTAGTAATGGATTTTTTATATGCACCATCCCACAGATAGGATAGCACATACCACGGCCTTTGATAAACCAGCCGTGGTTCATTGGCTAGAGCGAGAAATAACCTAATGGGCCCACCGACAGGGATCGTTCCCAGACAGACCACACATCAGGTGAGTGCGTTTCCACTGGTGTCCATCTGGCTCTTTAGTAGTTTCTAAAAGTTAAAAACTAAATCATACATGTATATACAAGGCTACGATTAATTTCATTAAGGTCCAGGTTAATTTAATTTAGGCCAAGGTTAATTTAATTTAATTAAGGCCAAGGTTAATTTAATTTAATTAAGGCCAAGGTTAATTTAATTTGATTGAAGTCATGGTTAATTTTGACTAAAGCTGTGATTATTGTTTTGGACAAATTGGAACAAGCTTGATCCAAATTCCCAGAGATTTCAAATATCAGTGTGGCTGTTTGGTATTCATTAAATTATGCATTGTGGTCTGCACTACAACATGCCAGATCAGGTACAGTAATAACCTGCTCCAGGGTGGAAGGAAATGTTTTATTTAACGACACACTCAACACATTTTATTTACGGTTATATGGTGTCAGACATATGGTTAAGGACCACACAGATATAGAGAGGAAACCCGCTGTCGCCACTTAATGGGCTACTCTTTTCAATTAGCAGCAAGGGATCTTTTATATACACAATTCCACAGACGGGATAGTACATACTATGGACTCTGACATGCCAGTTACAGACAGGAATAGTGCATACCATGGCCTTTGTTACACCAGTTGTGGAGCACTGGCTGGAATGAGAAATAGACCAATGGGGCCACTGATGGGGATCGATTCTAAACCGATTGCACATCAAGCGAGCGCTTTACCACTGGGCTACGTCCCGTCCCCCACCTCAGGATGGTGTCGTGGTTAAATCATCGGACATGTGGATGGTAGGTACTGGGTTCACACCCAGGTACCGGCTCCCACCCAGAGCAAATTTAACGACTCAGTGGGTAGGTGTAATGCCACTACACCGTCTTCTTTCTTACTAATCGCTATTAACTATCCACTAACCGACTCTTCTAGACAGACTTAATGTATGCCCAGGACAGTGTGCTTGAACCTTAATTGAACATAAGCACAGAAATAAGTATAAACAACAACTATAAACAACAACGACAACAATAAAAACAGCATAAAAATAAATATTAAAAAAGTCTTCACCTTTTCTTTTTGTGTTTTCTGTGCTTCTTGCTGGATTTTTTCTTTTTCTTCTTTTTGCGTTCTTCTAAAATACAAAAATACAAAACCACCGTTTCAGTAAACTGAAAAGCACATAATGAAACCATTTAGCCGAAACTACATCACTAAGTTTGTGTTTATCTCCAAAATAAATGTAAATATGACATTGTTGTATACCGGGATAACTAAATTCCACATCTAGAATCCTAGATGTAACCCATTACAATTCATTTAACAAGAGTTTTTGATATATGGTTAAATATTGTTAAACATAAATATGTAAACTTTAAAAACAACTGAAAATTTGTCATCTCAAACATGGGGCCAAATAAAAAGAAATTCCTGTCATAGAACAGCTTCAAATATGAGAGACTAGCATGATTATGTAATAAAACCATTTATTATACAACATTTAGTGAAATATCTTAAAATATCAGTGAAATAAACGTGTTATCAGTCACTCAGTGATGATACATGTAGCACATTTTTGAGTGAAAATTTCACTATTTCACTCTAAAATGTGTTATAGTCACTGTAGAAAGTGTTATCTTCACTGTAAGAAAGCCAGAACTATTTTGCTGTTGGCATTTTAAAAAATAAAGGTAAATTGCCAAAAGTTATATAATAAATAGAAAATTTCATGTTTTTTATCAAATATGATTTATATCTCATCTCGTGAAGTTGCAATCATATCACACTCATTGTGCAAGATATGATTGCAAACTTCACTCGAGATATAAATCATATTTGACAAAAAACATGAAATATCGTCTATATATACTAATTATCTCCCTTGGTTTGGAGGGGAAAGCAGTGATTAAAATATCCATGCCACAAAACAGGCATATATCAAGTGATTTTTCTGTAACATGATGTATCTTATTTTGATGAAAACTTTATTATCGTTTCACTGAATTGTACTAACATCAGTATACCTACACTTTTAAACAGGGCTTTAGAATTTTTATAAAATCCACTAGCCATGGAATCAGTGATTTTAAAAATGTACTAGCCACGATTAAAAATTCACTAGCCCTACTTTACTTTAAGTTAATACAATTTTACTGAATAATAGTAATAATCAGATATATCACCTAAAGAGGGAGATAAGAGTTTAAAAACACTAACATTGGGGGGTGGGGTGGGGGCAGGATATTCATAATAACAAAATAGACTTAACTGCAACATTTGACAAATATTTTTCACTAGCTGTCGGGCATGGCAATAGTAGTTATTTACTAGCCCAACACTGAATATCACTAACTATGGGAGTGGGGCTACCATAATCTTGATGATGATAACTAGTTTAACGTGCCCATATACCACTAGGGTTTCGAACATGCCCATCCCGAGTCCGACCTCCGATAAGATCGGTGGCCTGACTCGGGATGGAGGGGGGGGGGGGGGGGGGGGGGTGAAAATGGGCAGAATTTTGAAAATAGCAATTAGTAAAAAAGTTAATAGAATAAATAAAAAAAATAAAAAGGTTACAAGCCAAAAAAAAAAAGAATTGACTGCTTGACCGAATATTTATATAATTTGGAGCATTTAAAAAGGACAGTCCAAAATTAAATAAGAGAAAGAAGAGAGGATCGGACTATTTAATAATATTTAAAAATAAAGAAGTAATTTCGACATAAAATTTTGAACGCAGATCTAAAAGTTTAAAGTCCAATCGATATGTCCACGTGAGTGGCCTCGTTAAGGCCGTTTGGGTGCACAGCTTAAAGGGACGAGATGGGTTGCATCCCGTCAAGAAAACCCCTAGATTGACAGTCGATAGATGTTGAAGGTGTAGTGCTGTGCTGAAATACAGATCTTGAGAAGCCGGATCCGTCTGAACGAGAGAGAGTATCAGACTAGGGTATAGTCCAGTCGTCATGGTTTGGTATAGTGGTGCGGACAGGCCCGACTCCGGATGATACGAGATGGTATTACTATAAAGCAAGGTAAAGTCTAGAAAAAGAGTAGTAGGGGCCGACCCCGCTTCCTATTTCTTCTTAGAGTGGGGCGGTCAATCTTCCAGTGCTGCTAGGACAGGCTCGGACATGTAGAGACTAAACGCGAACAACCTTGGCGTTCTGCAGAATGGCCGTCATACGAGTCACGAAAAAACCCAAGTCGACAGTCAGACGGAGAAACGACGTGGAGGCAAGGAATCTCGCTAAAAAAGAATCCAACCTGGTGGTGCAGGCTGTCGAAACGAGAAGCGTTCCAGCATTCAATCAGTTTCAATGGTCGCATACATCCCAGTAGAAAACTTCATTTCGCTGACAAAAACAACAAAATGAAGGACCCCCAAGTCGAGCACACGAAAGCACGTGCAGTGTGCACACGCGGAACAAACATGTCTTACCGCGTGGAGCTCCAGACTGGGAATCCATAATCTTGAAGCCCTGCTTTTTAACTCCAAAAATTTGGAAATTGGTTACATGAAATTTTGGAAACAAACTATTCATATCCTGATTCCCATGTTTACTGTTATTAGTGTTTTCCCTAGCTTGTTTTAGAATGGTGCGACCATGCCTCAATAGCCTAGCACCATCATGCCCTTATCAGCATCATGCTGCCCTGAGATTAAACAAGCCTTTTTCAATCATTAATTCTAAAACTGCCTATTTATTAAACACTCAGAAAATTTGTTATTAATTTATTAACTATCCCTGTTATATATTTTGGCTTTCATTTATTAAAGCATGCACATTAATTTAAAAAAAAAAATTATTTTAATAATTGTTTTGGTGTTTAATGAGAAACAAAAGTACCCTGAAAAAAGTTCAAAAATGCCCCAGAAGTGTTTAGTTTACAATGCTATGGCAAATTTCTAGGGAAAACGCTATAACATTTATAAAAGGCTACTAGTTAAGAAAATACCTACATATCCCTACACCCCTCCTACTTCCCCACCTGCAATCCCTCCCCTTGATTACTGCCCTGTAATTATATCAAACCTTCTGAGCCGCTGTCGGATTCCGAGTCACTCTCCGAGACAGTTTTCTTTTCTTTTTTGTTGACTTCTAAATCAGAGCTGTAATTATAAAATAAATTATCAATTTATGTTCTCTATGTCATAATATAATAAATAAAACAGAACTAAACCTTTTCTAATTGTCATAAATGTTTAACAACACCATTAGTGTACACTGATTTAGGAGATAACCATATGGAGTTTTTAGATTTGTGGGTGTTATTGTCTATTTGATCCTGCAAATGTCATTTTTGACCGAAGCGTTAGCCTGAGGTACAAAATGAAACATTTGTGGGCATCAAATAGACAATAACACCCGCAAATCTAAACACTCCATATAGTTATGTCCATTGTAAACTGAATGGTTTTTCTACGGAACTAACTGTATATTTAGCATTTCTTGAAAAAAATACCTGGATACAATCTAACTATAGACCCTTGAACCGTTAACATGGCCTGTTCCAATTGCTAATGACGTCACTTTCTAATGACATCATTAGCTTTCTGGGTGTTATTTTCATTTGATCCCAGAAAAAGAATGTAATTAACCAATCACAATACAGAAGACACTCGCCATCAATTTACAATTATTAATCATCAGCTATTGGATGGTAAAAATGGGAGATGCACATAGTTAGTTTGTTTTGTTCCATGACACCACTAGAGCACATTGATTTATTTATCATTGGCTATTGGACATCAAACATTTGGTTATTCTGACATGTAATATTAAGAGAGGAAACCCGCTACATTTTTCCATTAGTAACCTGGGATCTTTTATATGCACCATCCCACAGACGGAAAAGCACATACCACGCCCTTTGATATACCAGTCGCGATGCATTGGTTGGAACGAGAAACAGCCCAAATGAGTCCACCGAAGGGATCAATCCTAGACCGACTGTACATCAAGCGAACACTTTACCATTGGGCTACGTCCTGCCCCCTGTCACAATTAAAGCAGCAATCAAAAGGTTATGTGTCTTCCAATATATCTGACTTACTCAACATCAATTCCGTGGACTGGAGATTTACTCCACAGCTCGGAAACACCATGCTCTCCAAGCCTTTCTCGCTCAAACCGTCGTCTGTAAAGAAAAACAATGTGTGTATATACATGTACTCAGGACAGTGTCAAATACAGGGCTTCTAGAATTTTTAAAAAATCCACTAACAATGGGATCATTGATTTAAAAAAGGTACTAGCCACAATGAGAAATTCACTAGCCTTATATTACTTTAAGTTAATACAATTTTACTAAATAATAGTAATAATTAGATATATCACCTAAACAGGGAGATAAAGCTTAAAAACACTAACACTGGGGGTTTATTTACAAAACAGACTTAACTGCAACATATGACAATTTTGTTTCCACTAAAGGTTGGGCATGGCAATAGTTATTTACTAGCCCAACATTGCATATCACTAGCCATGGGAGTGGGGCTACCATAATCTAGAAGCCTTGTCTGGTATGGCAATAGTAGTTATTTACTAGCCCAACATTGAATATCACTAGCCATGGGAGTGGGGCTACCATAATCTAGAAGCCCTGAAATACATTACTTTTCTTCACAAAAACACCTGAGACCAGTAAGATTGAGCGTTAACATTTTGACATGATCTTAAAAGAATAAAAAGCATGGATTTTTTTCCACGAGCAGATCATTTAATCCATTAATCTTCCTTTCATATCAGGGCTCACACTGGAACGAGACAATTTTCAGATATTTAGAGTATTTCCTTGAAAATTATTAAAATGTACGTAGTATTATAAGGAAGACTGTATTAGACAAATACTAAATATTGCAGCCACTATTAATTTTTTTTAGCAATTGGTTAATTTAGCAGTATACAAGGTGAGGCCCAGAATATCTTAAATTCACAGTAAAACAGCAATTAATTTTGGGAGTCACCTGATGTTGGCATTGCAAACATCTGACATCAATATGAGGGCTGTCAAAGACTTCATTCATTTTCATTTCAACTTATGGTTATATTCAGTTACAGTTCAAGCATGCTGTCCTGGGCAGACACCTCAGCTATCTAGGCTGTCTGTCCAGGACAGTGGGTTAGTTGTTAGTGAGAGAGAAGACGGTGTAGTGGTCTTACACCTACTCATCAAGTCGTTAAAACTCGCTCTTGGGTGGGAGCCGGTACCAGGCTGTGAACCCAGTACAGCTTAAAACTTTCCCTCCCATTTCTCGATTGAAGTCAAAATGCACAAAACTAATGTAAAAACCCATTCTTGAGATGCGACCGGTCTTCATAAACACAGCTGTCAACATTCACAGGAGTTATCTATCTTGATTCTGTGAACACCAGAACATAGCAGAATGACAATCAAACACATCGAGTGTATTTTGTTGATTGGTATTCAAATTTAAGTTGTTATCGCAATATCGAAAAGAAAACAAAAAACGGTTTAAATTTGTATGAACATTATTGATGACGTAATGTGCACGTAGGTTCAATTTCTCGCTATTTGTATAATATTTCATTTAAAATATGTTGGACATTATTATTTAATGAAAATTGAAGATTTGTAAAAGATGTATTCGCCGAAAATAACTGGTGATAGGCCTACAGACTTTGAAGTAGATGATTACTCATCGTCGATGAAAAGTAAAAAATAAACTTTGAAAAAGGATCACAAACAATGACGTCATGGATTGTGATCGTAGGGTTTTAAAATATATTTTTAAAATATTAATTAAGTTCTTCTGTAAATTTTGGTAATATGTCAGTGATGACGTTTACTGGTTGTAAAGCTGGGTGGATAAGAGTTAACCACGACACCACTGAGGCCAGTTGTCAAAGACTATGGAAGCAGGGCTCGAAACTTGCCAAAAAATATGGTGGCCCAAATAATAATGGATGTTGGCAAATTATGGTAAGTGAACCACAAACCACGAGCAAGACTTTAATGTGGAATAAATAGATGCAATATAAATATTAATAGTGGCTCATATGTTATAGATCTAAAGTAGATCGCTCAAATAATAATAATATTTGGACGACTGATGCCATTATTTTTTTAATATTAAACTCGCCCAAACAGGACATTGGTCACACTGGGCGACCTGGCCACAGGCTGTTTCGAGCCTTGGAAAGCGTGTTTAAATATTAAATTTACCTATCCCAGAATTCTGTTCCGCCTGCATTTGCATCTTGATGACGATCATTTCTAAAGCCATTTTTAAAACCATCAGCACTGAAACATAAGCAGTTGATTATTTGATGAACATTATAGGATTTTCACGGTCTGTTTGGGTTCACAACAACAAAATAACATAATAAACATCACAATTATACTGTGCTGGATTCTGTTTAGAATTGTATAAAATGATGAAATACTTATAACATGCCACAAGCAATAATGCCCAGGTGTGTTGGGTCAAATTCATGACTTAATTACATTGACTTAGCAGTAGTGGACCCAGGGGGTGGGGCCAGGGGTCCGAACCCTCCCCTTTTTGAAAACAGACCATAACCTTCAAGGGGAAACGTGATTATATTAACTGTTCTGTGTAAAATGAGAGATCAGTCATCATGTTTGGACCCCCCCCCCCCCCCCCCCCCAACTTTTAGAAATCCTGCATCAGCGACTGCTTAGTATTATAAGTGGGGATCTACTGTAACAGTGCTTTGGTTACAACTTAAGTAACCAAGTTGCTGAGTGAACTCGAAAATTATTACAGTAACTGTAAAGGTATTTAATGTCAAACATACATGTAGGATGATTGTTGTATTAAATTACTATCATAGTGAGAATCCATAGTTTTCATTATACAGCTGTCTCTGTAGATAACGATTATAAGCATAGGATGATTGTTGTATTAATTACTATCATAGTAAGAATCCATACTTTTCATTACACAGCTGTCTCTGACTGTAGATAACGATTATAAACATAGGATGATTGTTGTATTAATTATTATCATAGTGAGAATCCATAGTTTTCATTATACAGCTGTCTCTGACTGTAGATAACGATTATAAGCAGGGGACGATTGTTGTATTAATTACTATCATAGTGAGAATCCATACTTTTCATTATACAGCTGTCTCTGACTGTAGATAACGATTATAAACATAGGATGATTGTTGTATTAATTATTATCATAGTGAGAATCCATACTTTTCATTATACAGCTGTCTCTGACTGTAGATAACGATTATAAGCAGGGGACGATTGTTGTATTAATTACTATCATAGTGAGAATCCATACTTTTCATTATACAGCTGTCTCTGACTGTAGATAACGATTATAAACATAGGATGATTGTTGTATTAATTATTATCATAGTGAGAATCCATAGTTTTCATTATACAGCTGTCTCTGACTGTAGATAACGATTATAAGCAGGGGACGATTGTTGTATTAATTACTATCATAGTGAGAATCCATACTTTTCATTATACAGCTGTCTCTGACTGTAGATAACGATTATAAACATAGGATGATTGTTGTATTAATTATTATCATAGTGAGAATCCATAGTTTTCATTATACAGCTGTCTCTGACTGTAGATAACGATTATAAACATAGGATGATTGTTGTATTAATTACTATCATAGTGACAATCCATACTTTTTATTATACAGCTGTCTCTGACTGTAGATAACGATTATAAGCATAGGATGATTGTTCTATTAAAATCCTATCATAGTGAGAATCCATACTTTTCATTATACAGCTGTCTCTGACTGTAGATAACGATTATAAACATAGGATGATTGTTGTATTAATTACTATCATAGTGAGAATCCATAGTTTTCATTATACAGCTGTCTCTGACTGTAGATAACGATTATAAGCATAGGATGATTGTTCTATTAAAATCCTATCATAGTGAGAATCCATACTTTTCATTATACAGCTGTCTCTGACTAGAGAACGATTATAACCGTCCATCTAGCCCTCGAATGGCACAGTGCTCAGACTAGCCATTGTGTAGCATAGCACTAGCAGTAAACCTACATTTACTTTTGACCGCACCACAAAAACAGTTTGTTTGCTTTGTAAAATGACACCACTAGAGCACACTGATTTATTAATCATCGGCCATTGGATGTCAGACATTTGGTAATTTTGACATATAGTCTTAGATATGAAACCTGTTGCATTATTTAATTAGTAACAAGGGATCTTTTATATGCACCATCCCACAAACAGGATAGCAGTGATGGAAATAAGCAGGATTTTTCATGTGTCCACCAGACAAGTACATCAAGAAGTCTACTTGTTCAGCAATATTTTCACTTGTTCAACTAAATGTTATGTTTTATCAAAGTACCAGAAACATATTTTTGATTGCTCAAAATTAAACTGCACTGAACATTTTAACTTGTCCACTGGACAGCCATTAAGGTACATTTTGCTTGTCCAAGCAGATTTTCACGTGTCAGGACAAACGGACAAGTGCTTATTTCGAACACTGGATAGCACATATCATGGCTTTTGATATACCAGTTGGGTGCACTGGCTGGAGCAAGTAATAGCCCAATGGGCTCACCAACAAGGATCGATCCCAGACCGACCACATATCAAATGTGCGCTTTACCACTGAGCTACCTCCCACCGCGCACCACCAATATAAATAGTGCCTCACCTGTTTATCATGGAAGATTGTGAGTAGTGACTGTTGGGTGGTGAAAAACTCCTTCCATGAGAATGCGGTAACATGGATCCCATTCTTCTGTCAATGGGTGACCGTGACCTCTCATAGTAATTTCCTTTTTTCAACAAATCTGCGGGAGACCGTGACCTGGATCGATGTCTTTGACTAGATCTGTGACTTTCTTCCGAGTTCATGAAATTTTTATCTGCTAAATCGCTGAAGTTTTCTCGTTTGTGTCTGTGTGGAGACGCGGGTGAATGACGACGTCTCGTCGACTCGCCGTGTCTGGGAGACGTGGATCCATGTCTGTGTCTCCTTCTGTGATGTCTGTCTGGACTGGAATCACGCGATGATGGAGAACTTCTTGTCATTACCGTAACTTGGTTTCTTAAACATTCTGCAAAATATATGTACACATAAATTTACAAAGGCATCGAAATAAGGAAGGAAGGAAGGAAGGAAGGAAGGAAGGAAGGAAATGGTTTATTTAACGATGTACTCACAACATTTTATTTACGGTTATATGGCGTCGGACATATGGTTAAGGACCACACAGATATTGAGGGAGCTAGGAAACCCACTGTCGCCATTTCATGGACTACTCTTTTTTAATTAGCAGCAAGGGATCTTTTATATGCACCATTCCACAGATGGGATAGCACATACCACGGCCTTTAATGTACCAGTTACATGTACATCGAAATAATAACCCACCCAAAAGTCACTGACATAGTCTAGGGGGTCATGCCCTCCTCGCCAAATCACACCTGTTTTCCACCACCTTCAGGAATGCAGAAATGGAAAATATTTCACTAGCCAGCCATACCAGAACCAACTAAAATTAACTATCCTGCCAAAATGTCTACTAGTCTGCCAATATATTTTGAAATACGCTCGTAAAAACATGTTTCATGTTTCTTTCATGAATATAGATTTACAAAATTCAAGTGACAAGTATTTAACAGAACAATCTATTCAAAACACACCAGCAACATAAACTGAACGTAAACAAGCCATTTCTAGGAAGTAATGACTGTAGACTGGTTCCGATTCCAGAATGTCGCACTTCCAAAGTTTGGAACTCCAAAGTCGTCTATTATCAATGTGGTACATGTATTGTTGTGTATTTCATCATTATTCTGAACCATTTGTTTGAATGGTTTGGAATTGTGACCTCAGGGCTCGAATGTAAGAATTTGTTTTGTACAATTTTTAAAAGAATTGCCAGGAATAAAACGGCTCACCCAACGGAAATTTTGAGCTTGAATATGACAATTGTTTTTAAAGTGACAGACTGGGAAGTTTTTTCATTGTATGTGCAGACGTATTTGAAAAGTTAAATATTGGCAGATAGTGTACACCAAATATACGTTTTACCATTGTTGAAGAGCTTTACCGTAAGCACAAAAGTGACATTGATCAGGTAACATTTTGTTTTCAAATTTTTTTATCAGCGACAGTCGCTAATCAATATGAAAATTTATTAGTGATTATTAATTTTGTGTAGCATTTTTTTTTAAACCAGGGTATAATCTAGACAATTTTTAAATAATGTAAAAAATATGGATTGCGAAATTATGCGATCTCTGAATCTTGCAAAATGTTCCCTGGCCATGGGTGATGCTCTCTACCTATGACAATTTATGCCATCATTACGTTTGAGCCCTGTACCTTTTATATTTGCCTGCCTCCCCAAAACACAACTCAGGTCAGGTCATAGGGTCTTATGTGCACATTCAGAACAAGCTGTTATAGTGCATGCCTGTCCTGGGCGCAGGTGCCGGCTCCTCCATCCAGGACAGGAAAAGGGTTGCAATTATCCAAATGGGATTTTTATTAGCCATAATAAAAATGTTTTAGACAAAATTGTTTTGTGCAGTACTTTATAGAGAATTTATATATGAATATGAAAATACATCTTTTTCAGATAATTATGTAAAAACTGGAATAAATCTGAATAACAAAACCGTATTCCCTGATCAAAATCAAAGACAGCAATGGGGGTAGGGGCAGTTAATATATTACTTTGATTTTTCAGTGTGTGTGTGGGGGTATGCAGACTTGGAAGCCAGTGCCTCCTGCAAACATCCATCCCAACTTCTAAGGCCTATGACATTAATAAAAATATTTGAGAGCCAATACTCTTCTTCTTTTTTTAAAAATAGAGCTCATTATTTCTTTAAAATACAATCTTTGTTGGTTTCAACTGCTTTTAATATTTTTTATGGTCTTTTTAAAATCTAGCTAACTTTTGAGATGTCAGCTCACAATCTACAAATTTTTATAATATTTTATCTCACAAATGTCATGATTATTGAAAACTAATTGTATTCAGTGTACGTTTAACTGCAATTTGTATAAATACTGCATGTTCATTTTCCGCGATCGCAAAAAGCACGAGTGCAAAATTAACAAAGACAATGGAAATAAACGAACGAAACAGCAATTAAGTATTTGTTGATGCGAACAACTATTTGGGGTTGGGTTTTTTAACAAATCTCCATTACGATTTGCTTGCGTGTAATCGTATTGCTTAATGTCTGCAACGATGTCTCTTGACAAGTGCAACAGTCTCGGCTCACTGTCAAGCGTGACCTATATGCACACTGAGAGCAGCCAACGAACGTTTTCCTAACGTTCGCGAATTATGTGATTGGTTCCCGATGTGGATATTGGTTTAACATGAATGCCATAAACCAGTCTAGTGGACGTTTCTGGCTGAACTTGACCCTAGCCGACGTGTCTTCAGCCCTGAATTAGCATGTGTATTGAGAGTGACACGCATTGTTGTTCTATTTTAATTACTTTGGTTCAAAGACTTTACAAAGTTAAAATAAGCTACAGATATTTCAGACTTTGCTTTCATACATGTTGCCGTTAAAATTAATAACCATGATTATTAAAATAAGCAAACATTATTAAATAATATTATGCTGTATTCTGGATGACACCGCTTTTCATCACCAGTCGCGAGATCCCTATGGTCAATATTTGGTATTATTATTATATTTCAGGTGTCGGATAGATTATGTAACCGTTTGTTCACATCAGAAGATAAAAAATGGCTCAGCCAAAATTTTAGCTACTTGCAAATTTTATTAGCAATTTTTTGTAAATATTAGGCCCAATGGTTAATTTGGCTACCGACAGTGCGAGCCCTGTCGATGGGTGGGTGGGAGATGGGACAGCCTGCACAAGCATGGCAACAGTAGTTATTTACTAGCCCAACATTTAAAATCACTAGCCATGGGAGTGGAGCTATCATAATCTACAGACCTGCTTAATTATACATATGACCCCCTTAAAAACTAAATATTCCCCACATACACACACCAATGAAATGCCATCTGGCTATGCCAGGCTCGTAAATTGATAACTATTTACAAACTCTGAAACAACAATAAATTCTAAAAATATTTATGGATAAATACTGATATTTGGTAACAGTAAGTACTAAAAACGTGTTGTGAGAATTTCGGTGATAAGTAAAACGTAAAACAATCGTTGGCAATAGGTTGGTGCCTTAGCATTATGATCGTATTCTTTGACTTTGGTGTCTCTAATTATTCTTCAGAATTACACATTGGTAGATACAGTATTACTGTATAAAATGTATACAATTACCAAAGTTATGTCGGTTTTTTAAAAAGGATTTATTATTTAACGTAAACAACAACAGGCTCGTCTTCTTCCAAATCCTCCACCAACAATCGACAAATGTACCGCTAAATAGATAGTAATATTGTGAACAGAACAACCATATACCAGTCAACATTAGGGTCTCGCAACATAGAAATTGTGTTTGACTATTATGAAATGCTGTCTGTGACATCATAATTTCACCTTGCACCCTCCCTCCACTCGAATTGACTAAACTATGTTTTTCTAACAGTTTCTGACCTATATTTTAGGACTGTGAATGTTAACACTGGATACACTGGGCGCACTATGGTTTTGGAGGGGTTAAAGTGAACCATGACGCCAGAATTTTGGAATTAGAATTACTAGTATGGGGTAGGGATAACAAAAATGGGCATAACGTAAGTTTAAAGTAACAGAGAATACTATGTGACCATTCAAAATATTAGTATTGGTGACCTCTGTTCGTTGGTGTGTATATTATAATTATTGCATCATTATGTACGTCACCAAAGGTCAAAAGGTCACAGATTTCAGGCAGTGCTTACAATCTGACATATAAGCACTTATTTGATTAGTACTCTCTTAATATTCAATTTTTTGGTGTGTTAACAACTTGAACACTGTAGGGGACATATCTTGTAATAAATCCGAAGTGTTAGTGTTCATGTATTTTGCAAAGTAGTGTATACGTGACAAATGGAAAAAGGTCGTATTTTTAACGTTAACAGAAATGTAGCTGTAGCTAAGGGGAAATAAAAACGCATGCGGCCAGCCGCAGTGAAATAATCGTAGTTTATAAGCCCAAAACGCAAGTTGGAGACTCATCTTGTCGGTGGTGAAGTAGAAATCTAGCTTTAAGCTTTAAGCTAGATTTATACTTCACCACGACTGCTGTCGGCCAATGGTTGACTCGCCAAGTCTCCCTCCTGTTCAAACCTAATCCTGATGTTTCAGTCATTTCATATGATTTTAACACAGTTCATATGGAATTTTAGTGCGCGTTCGTTCAATGCTTTTTACTTTAACTAATAAAGAATTAATTTTCACTTGCGTATGCAGGGCCGTAGCTAGCAGGAGGGGGGGGGGGGGCAATTATAGAAACTTAAACAAAATTATCTTCTTAACCGTTTAAGGATTTTTTAGACTATTAACTACTCAGTTGCCCCCCCCCCCCAAAAAAAAAAAAAAAAAAAAAAACCCACCAAAAAACCCCACAAAAAACCCCACACAACCCCCCCCCCCCCCCCCCCCCCACAACAACAAAAACAAAACAAAAACAAAAAATCCTAGCTACGGCCCTGGCATGACGTCGGCAGTCAAAGTATGAATTACGCAACAGTGTGACCGCGCACACACACGCGCCGCATCCAGTCTATATATATATGAGCCGTAACACTACAAGCTGAAAAGCTTCCCTACCCCACTCATCGAGTAGACCAAACCAGATAGCAGGAAGCATGGTCGTGAACACCACCACAGCGACCAAATAAAATGTATATAAATCACGTGTTTTTGTTTTTAGCACTTTTTCTCTTTCGCATCTCTTAGTAGGCCTATGTAAGTTAATGTTCATTCCAGCAAACACTAAGGTGAGTTTAATACAGGTGCTCCAGAAAGACACAGAACGAAAACCTGATACGAAAATGATAGCAAGTAAGTTTACTATAAGCAACTTCAAAATTAAGGGTTTAGAACATTGTAAGCATACACCCGACCTATAAGTATTTTAGGCATTTGGGGGGGGGGGGGGGGCAATTACAGCGCTAACCTAACCCTGGCCTACTCAAAGTTGGGACTACACACTCAGTTAGATTGCGAATGAACAGTACCTACTACTAAACCTATGTTATATATATGTGAAGCATTACGCTTTTTAAAACAAAACAAACACACTAATGGACTACCCTTCAATTTAGCTAGCTAGGTTAGTATAAAATCCCCTCCCCCCTCTCCTTGTATTATATTAAAATCCAAGGATGGGTGGCTTTGAAAGCTGTTGGATACTTATAGATTAGGGACTTAGGGCATTAAGAACAACCTAAACATGAATAGGGACAGCACACAGACGGCACGCGCGCAACTGCATCATCTCTACATCGGGTGCATTGGTCTAATAATAGCAATGCACCCGCCGACATATTAAAATAATAATGGCCCAGCACCGTACTTAAATTATACCCAGGTGATTTTCCAGTCTTATATATTAGTTATAAAAATCTCTGGAATAAAAACCATAAAAATGTGTCAGTATTAATACGACCTGTTACGGTATTTAAACAACCGGTACAAAAAATTATAATAAATGACCTGTTATAGACAGAAATATGAGATGTATTTACAATGTTACTGCATAAGATATGTAATTTGAAACGGTATTTACAATGGTACTACATAAGATATGTAATTTGAAACGGACTATAACACCCAGGTTGATATTGATTACACCTGACAGGTGAAATCACAAGTACTAAGTGTAAGAATACATAGCAGTCTAGGATATTTAATCAAATAACTAAAATAATTATATAAATTTGCTACCAACAAAATGACTTCTGTTGTATCCATATATATCAATGTGTAATAAATTTGTTCAAATCTTAATCTGACAAAGCAGTATATTGAACTTCATTGTATTGGAAATGACATTTGTATTATTGCTGCTATCAATATCAACCTGGGTGTTATAGTCTGTTTCAAATTACATATGTTTTACAGTAAAATTGTAAATACATCTCATATTTCTATCTATAACAGGTCATTTATAGTCATTTTTTGTACCGGTTGTTTGAATACCGTAACAGGTCATGATAATACTGACACATTTTTATGGTTTTTATTCCAGGGCTTTTCATAACTAATATATAAGACTGAAAAATCATCTGGGTATAATTTTGATTAGTACTTTTAGTGAGGAGTCAGGCAAAAGAAAACAGGCTCCGAGTACACAATTGCAATGCACCTTGAGGGAGCTGGACAAAAGAAAAACCTCTACCCAACCCCAAAATTCCTTGTTGCTGGCGGAGGCACCAAGGGCACTATAATTTAAGACATGGATTAGAAGGACAACATACGGATCACGAGGCAGTTGACAGGAGCCGGAACCCAAGGGAAACGCCAGGGGTCAAATTCATAAAAGGCATCTAACTTAGTTGTTTGCTAGATGTTAGCAAGCTTATAAATACCTAGTTCATTGCTACAGAGCTGGTAGCTAAAATGTAATTCATAAAAGCATGTTAAACATGCTGCTCCATAGTTGCCTGATAAGCATATTGGCACACGTCCAATCCTTGACAACACCATGTCAATTTCTTTACACACATGTCCATTTCAAATGTAATGTTGGCAATTTTGTGATAGGATAATAGTTACATCTTCAGTGAACTTTAAATATGAGTTGTGAGTTAAATGTAGCAACAAAAAAAACCCCAGAAAGCCTAATTATTCTCAAAATGAAAATTTATTTTGGCACAAAAGTACGAGGAATTTAAAGATACATTCGACGCCCCCCAGAAATATTTCAATACCAATAGAAGAAAAAAAGATGCATGGAAAACGATTCACATGCAACATAAGGCGCGCTTCCCTGAGGTTTCGAGAAACATCGATGATTTGAAACAAAAACTTTCAAAATTAAAATCCCGCGAACACGTTTTAGAAAAGAAAAAGACGAGGAGGGTGTAACATTCTCTTTGAAAATGGCCAATACAGCACAAATTGAATTTTTTTGTAAAAATCAGTATTTATCTGTGATATTTGTATTTTTGCACAGTTCTTTACACTGTTTTTATTTAAATCTTATTTTTATATTGATGTTGATCATCACCTTATTTGTTTGCATTACCATGGTTTGACACCCAGTAGCCGATGTATTTTTCGTGCTGGGGTGTCGTTAAACATTCATTCATTCTTTTGATGGTTTGTTGTTTATATAACAAGTATATGCCAATTAAACAGACAATTACTGTTTAACAGGTCAGTCATTAAAATGTGTGTTGATGAACACTGATTTTGCTCTGTGTCCATTATGTGGGCCCTGGTATTCGTGAAGGCATGGTTGCTGTTGGCCTGATGCCTAATTCACAAAGGTCTCTTAGGCTCTGCTAGACAACAAAGCATCCTCTTTGCAAGTCTTTTTGTATTGCACTGCGACATCGCAAAGTTGCGAGAGTTTAGTGAATTAGGCCCCTGGTTTGATGTCATCAACTAGTGATTCATTTAAATCTATAGCAATATTGTATAATACGGCGTTTTATAAGTTCAGAGTCTGAAAACACATCCAAAGAGTTCCTACGATCCCTGAAAATACATTCCCGTCGCATTGGTCGTCGTAACTTGGCCAACTGCAACATTCTACGTGCCATCCTGACTGCACGACTTAACACAAACAAGTGTCTTAGCAGCTTGCTAATGAGTTAAAGGTACTCCTGATCGACTCTAGACTTAGCAAGCAACTTAGAAGTTTGCTACCATTAGAAGGATTTATGAATAACACTTGGCAACAAACTAGAGTTAGAAGCCAGTTTAGCAACTAACTAGGCTTAGAAAGCTTTTATGAATTTGGCCCCTGGACTCGCCGACCTTACCTCCCAGTCATACATAATTGCAGAATACGTACACAATTGCGTCGAGTCTCCCCTGGGTTGTCTTGCCACGATCTGAGCAGATCAGGCCCTTCTAAGGACCCTACGGGCAACCTAGGGAGACACCTCATCATCCGCAGGTCCAAATTAATGAGCTACTCTCGGCCTACTAAAATCTAAACCTATACGTAGCTTCCTACCTTTTATTTTTAGAACGACCATCAAAATTGCGCCACAATTCCTTCATCAAAATGCGCACCATTTCTCTTTGGCTTAATCCTATGGGACATTCCAAATTCCATAGCACCATACCACCCTCCGCCTGTTACCGACTCTGGTCGGACTGCTGGTGCTCTCCTGCACATGCCAGTGCAGGCGGTCCCTCCTCCACCCACCCCAACCCTTTCCTGTCCAGGACAGGCGTGCGCTACAACAGCCTGCTCTGAATGTGCACGTTAAACACTTTTCCTTCCTTCCTTCCAGCTAAAAGAATAAGGAAGGTCCCTCTAGCTACCGCTAGTAGGAGCACTTTATATAATAAGAGTATACCAACATTGTTACAGGTTTCTGTTGTACTGCCCTGTTTGGTGGGAAGGAAACAGAAATGATGTGGTTTTGTTACGAGTATCTGGATAGCTGTAACAGGTTTCCTCTCTCTACATCCACCAACACTTATCATAAGCAGACGGTCTTGAAGATTAGTTTCAAATAAGCACGGAAATATGTTCACAATCATATTCAAATGTCAAGTTAGAACCCGAGGAATGTATGTAGCCCTGTGGTAAAGCGTTCGCCTAATGCGCGGTCGGTCTAGGATCGATCGCCGTCGGTGACCCATTGGGCTATTCTTGTTCCAACCAGTGCACCACGACTGGTATATCAAAGGCCATGGTGTGTGCTATCCTGTCTGTGTGATGGTGCATAATAAAGATCCTTTGCTAGTAATGAAAAAAAAAAAGTAGCGGCTTTCCTCTAAATTACCAAATGTTTCACATCCAATAGCCGATGATTAATAAATCACTGTGCTATAGTGGTGTCGTTAAACAATTTTTTTAAAAGGTCAGTAGGCCTACCCAAAAGAAACAGAAACGCCAACTCAGTAGTAATTTCCTACATATTTTATTCACCAGTAATAACATTACAATTACTACATATATCGAATTGATTTATTAAAGGGACATTCCCGAGTTTGCTGCACTTTTTAAGATGTTATCGACTAACAGAGACTTTTTAAGGACTGAAATTACATATCAAATAAATTTTTCTGCATAAAAGGGTAGTGGCTATATATTAAACGTGTTTCTGATCGTTCTAATATTTGTACTAGGTTAAATTTCATCTTATTTCCTAAAATATTGGGGGTTTTTCGTACGTACGAAATTATTTGAAGACAAAATCCAGTTTGGGCTTCTTACAAATATTAAGACGACCAGAAACACATTGAATATACAGACACTGATACTCTGAACAAGAAAATATATTTAATATTCAAGTTTAATCGTAGAAATATTTTATTAGTTGGAAACATCTTACATTACAGCAAACTCAGGAATGTCCCTTTAAAATGTTAGTTTTGTACAAATTAACACATTTCACAAGTCGCCATCAGTGTTCACCATAATCATCACCGTCATCAACTCTATCATCACCATTCACCATCTATAGGGTGTATACCACCAAATAAAATCCCACAGACGACAATAGTAACATATGTGGCTAAAACTCCTACCTGCAGCGTATCAATCGACATATACACCACGGATATAAACACTACCCCCCCCCCCCCCCCTTAAAGTGAATTAGAAAAAATGGGGGTTAAGCTGCACATTTCAGATATAACGGGTAGCGTCTATGACTATCCTTGCTAGTTCCGCAAACAATGTGTGTACTTATTGTTTTACGGGTACCCCATACATGTTTCAAGCACGAGGCTACTTGACACAGTGGTAGTTGAAGAAATACAATTGCATACATATTTTGCCCAGATGAAACAGAATTTTTGTTTTACAAGAAACACACATTTATCACCAATGACATGACTTGTGGTATTAACTGCTTTATCAAAAGTTGGGTCTACCTCGAACATTATTTAGTTTAGTAATACCATCATCACTCGATGTCACTATTAATCAATCATCACCGTTATCTTCGTCATCATCACTACCATTCACCGGTCACCATCACCACCATTCACCGATCACCGTCAACACTCCGTCACCATCACCACCATTCACCGATCACCGTCAACACTCCGTCACCATCACCACCATTCACCGATCACCGTCAACACACCGTCACCATCACCACCATTCACCGTCAACACACCGTTACCATCACCACCATTCACCAATCACCGTCAACACCCCGTCACCATAACCACCGTTCACCGATCACCGTCACCATCACCGCCATTCACCAATCACCGTCAACACACAGTCACCATCACCACCATTCACTGTCAACACCACGTCACCATCACCACCATTCACCGTCAACACACCATCACCACCAATCACCGTCACCAACCACCAATCACCGTCACCGATCGCCGTCAACACCCCGTCACCATCCACCGTCAATACCCTGTCACCATCACCACCACCCACCGTCATCATCACCACCATTCACCGTCTCCACCATGGTGGTGATGGTGACGGTGATTGGTGGATGGTGGTGATGGTGACTGTTGGTGGTGGTTTTTTTTATGTAATACATACATACATACACACACACACACACACACACACACACACACACATATATATATATATATATATATATATATATAGTATAACCTCGATTTAACGCCAACCAATGTTCCAAAATAATTTTGGCGTTATATCGAGTTGGCGGTATAGTGAGGGTGCCTTGGGTTTACTACCAAACTTAATATATATTTTTTTTAATTGCTGAATGTCAAGAATATATGGGCTCCGGTTCAGCGTCGGACTCTTCTTCCTGGTCATCAGTCGTTTCGTCGTGAATCTGTTTAACACTTTCAAGAATCTACTCGTCGCTGATATTAGCAAATGTCTCTGCTTCGTTGTCAATGTTGACAAACTCATCAACATCCATTCTCAGCTGTTCGTCGATTGAAAGCCGGCCCGTGACGTCACCAACCAGATCTCGCAACGCTGTCATTTCATTGGCTGGTGCTTGGTGCAAGTCGGAAATGAGGGTCCCGAGGAACGACCCCTGTGTGAATCCAACAATTTTTGATGGTGGTGGCACTGACGATATCCCAAGCATGTTTCACAAAACGAATGCCGTCACAACGCTGAAAAGTGATTGGCTATATCTTGTTGACTTTTAGTTGAATTTATCTTCGAGTACTCAACAATTTCTCTTTTTTTAACCGCGTCTAATACGATACGTTTTCGCTTTAAATCTATTCTGCTGTAATAAAATGCGTTACCGACAGACAGACAGACCACTCTTTTTACGTGCCCCTATCCACGAAGGTTCAGGCACGCCCACCACGGATTTAGCCTCTGACTTCGCCAGTGACTAACTCCGGAGCAGGGGGGGGGGGGGGGGGGGGGGGTAAGTTTGAGGTGGGAGGAATTTGGAAAAAAGCCATTTAGTAAGGTCAACGCGAGCGCGGACCAAATAGCAGACACTTCGCAAACTTGAAGTAACACCGAGTGGGAGTCGTGTTCTGATTGGCTGAATTTCGATTCCTCGGTGAAGCCTGTTTTTTACCTAAGTCTATAAAGAGTAACTGCCTCCAAAACATGTCCGGACTCTAAAATTTAACCCAAAATAGTTAAGACTGCTCGGCCAAAAGGTTTTTAAGGTGATTTTGAGCAATTGATCGGGCGCCAAAATAAAATGCGTTAGACTATTTATAAAAAAATAAACATAAGGATTTTGAACTGCTTCTAAAACGTTTAAAGTCTAACTAGCCCAATAAAGGAGGTTGGTACCTGTCCTAGGAAAGGTTGGTGTCTAGGGGGATCCGATGTAGTCGGTGGTCTCAAGATGCTGGAGGAACTGCCGGTAATCGGAGTCTGCTAAGGTCTTGGTGATTGGACGGTAGTGTGGACCCGCGACGGTTTTGAGGACTCGATGTAATGTTGGGTTGTCCATTTCCGATAGCAGCAGACCTTGGTTGAATCTTCCGTTCCGGCGGATGGTTACGCATACAGCGCTTTGTCCCTCCTGCATCTTGAGTCGGTGTACGGCGAATTCCCCCTCGTTGCGTCCATCTGGCAGAGGTTGGTAGGCCTGTTCTTTTGGGTGGCTCATCAGTTGACGTGCCTCCGTCATGTTCGTCTTGACCAGCTGGTGGTATCGCTGTTGGAGACGGCCGGCCTGCAGTGACCACTGCTCCACTGGTTTTGTCCCCGGCTGCGGCGGTTGAGAGGGGCGACTTGGCCTGGCTGGAGTGGTCGCCTTCCTCTTCACAACAGGTCCTTTCCGGGCCTGCGCCTCAACGTGTGTCGTCGACTGGATCGGCGACACATCCGGAGGCGCTTGAGTGGGTTCAGGTGCAGGTGGCCGATCGAACGGAGTGACACAGATGGCTGTGTCCAGCTCGTTCAGTTCGTCCTCTTCCTGAGGGACAGAAGCCGAGACAGCCGGGGCCGGAACCTCTTCCATCCTGGTCTTCTTCCTCGGTTGAGTGGCGTTGGGCGGTCTAACAGAAGGAGTCGCCGCCGGCGGTTTAGCCACCGGTTTTGACCCCCCCCCCCCCCCCCCCCCCTGCGCCGCCGCTGGCGCACGTCTCCTCTTCCTCCACCTTCCTTTCTTCTCTATACGATCTCCGTACACCAAGGTCACGGTTGCCCGTGACCCGGTGTACGTGACTCGATATTCTAGCAAGCTTCCGTAAGTGGCAATTAATCCCCCGGGGGGGGGGGGGGGGGGGGTTAGCTGCACAGCGCACTCGACAACGTGTTGCTGGATAGGCTGCATAACTGGAATCAAGAATCGACTGCAAGAATCGACTGCAAGAATCGACACGGGAAACGGGAAACTCTTTTTACGTGCCCCTATCCACAGAGGTTCAGGCACGCCCACCACGGATTTAGCCTCTGACTTCGTCAGTGACTAACTCCGGAGCAGGAGGGGGGGGGGGGGGGGGGGGGGGTAAGTTTGAGGTGGGCGGAATTTGGAATAAAGCCATTTAGTAAGGTCGACGCGAGCGCGGACCGAATAGCAGACACTTCGTAAACTTGAAGTACACCGAGTGGGAGCCGTGCTCTGATTGGCTGAATTTCGATTCCTCGGTGAAGCCTGTATTTTACCTAAGTCTACAAAGAGTAACTGCATCCAAAACATGTCCGGACTCTAAAATTTAACCAAAAATAGTTAAGACTGCTCAGCCAAAAGGTTTTTAAGGTGATTGTGAGCAATTGAACGGGCGCCGAAATAAAGTGCGTTAGACTACTTATAAAAAAAATAAACATAAGAATTTTGAACTGCTTCGAAAACGTTTAAAGTCTAACTAGCCCAAAAAAAGAGGTTACTCACGGAGGCAAAGGAGGTTGGTAGGAGGTTGGTAAAACAGGACTCATGGCGAGGTGATGGACTGCCCAGGCCTGAAGTTGGGGAGTCCTTCAATCAAGACCTTGATATTCCTGTCGATGGCTGCCGGATATATATCTCTCAACACTATCTTGAGGATACGATGAATCGTAGAGTTGGTCATATCCGGTATCAAGAGTCCTTGCCTGAACAGTCCGTCCTGTTGTGCGGTCACGTGGATCTGGTTGCCAGGTGCTGATGTGTGAAGTTGGTATTTTCCAATTCCGTTGGGTAGTTTTCGCCAATTGTTTTCTTTCCAGAGTCCCTTCAGTTGGTTGGTGTCAGTGAAATCGCCGTGGACAGCTCCCTGCCATTTGGATGGGATGTTGTCACAGACGATAGTCCATTCGGGTTGGTCGAGTCTCCCCGGTTCGGACACCGTTGACATCTTCCTCCTCTTGGACTCCCGTCCGGCTGCAGGGTCAGCAACAACAGCAATGGAAGGCGCTTGTGGGCTCGCTGGGGGGTCCGTCACGATGACGTGTCCAGTTTCCATATCAGCAGGTGGGTCGTCAGGAGGGATCGCCACTGTCAGTGGAGCTGACAGCTTTGGTCCCCCCTGTTCCGCTCCTGGCGAGTGTTTCCGGTCAGAAACTGGGAGCGGCTGCGCAGAATGAACCGCCCCCGGTGGTTTAGCCACCGGGTTTGGATCACCCTGTCTCGCTCCCGTTGGTCTAATCTTCCTCTTCGGGGCAGGTGGGACCGCCCCTGGCGGTTGAGCCGCCAGGTTTGGTCCCCCCTGCGAAGTCTTAGGTCGCCGCCTCCGGTTCCTCCTCTTCGATACTGATGAGTTGGTAGCTCCGTAACTCAAGGTTACAACAGCACTGTCTCCGTTGTGTTCAATGCGGTACTTGACTAGTGGGCCAAGTACACGCAACACAGCCCCCAGGGTGGGGGGCAGAGAAATCACCACGTTCTCGCTAGTCAACTTCATTGTCTGAAGGTCGAGGCAAGAATGCGCAAGAATCGAAGTGCAAGAATCGACTGAAATGCGTTACCGGTGTCGTCGCATTTATGCCAACGCTAAATAGCAACTTAACGTGAGGCCATGGTCGAAATATGCTTGAGCATAATAAAACTTACCTAAAGTTTGTTTATTAATTAAACTTGAGTCGTTGTTGCCAGCATTTCAAAGACCCGACAGAACAACCGCGATTGAAATAATGAATCTAATGCACGCCTCTGGCACGTGATCACTATAGCGGCTGTTCTTTCTATACCGAGTGTTGATTGGACACAAACACCGCGCCTGCCTAAACAATTCTAGCACTTACATCCGTTAATTGCTACACAATAAAAAAAAAACAGATTCAGTGTGTACTGCCAGTGTACAACGGAGTTAAGATTTTCCCATTCAACAGATCGCTAGTAATTATGTCACTATAATCAACTTTGTGACCAGACCATTGGCGGCAAAATCGAGGGAATTATAATGGCTAAATGGAGTTCGGTTCAAAAACGTCGTTGGCGGATGGCGGATACCGAGGGTGGCGTTATATCGAGGGAAATAAACATGAATGAAAACGGTACTTTAAAGAACGTTGGCGGTATGCGAGGTTGGCGTTAAAGCGGGGGGCAATAAATCGAGGGGACACTGTAGGCCTATATATATATATATATATATATATATATATATATATATATATGTATGTATGTATGTATGTATGTATGTATGTATGTATTACATAAAAAAAACACCACAAACAGTATATTATATATATATATATATATATATATATATATATATATATATATATATATATATGTATGTATGTATGTATGTATTGATGTATGAATATCTATATATTGTATATATGTCGAAGTTGACTATTACATACATAGATATTATCGCACTGGCGCAGGGGATAATTAAATCCTTTCTGGCCTCCCGCAAATTGCAAGACTAACCACGATACGCTCTGAGCTATCGAAGCTTCCATAAAAGGAAGCTCTTTTAACTCAACCATATGCATGGGGCCTACAATCTACGCGGTCGATCCCGCTTAATTGCATGAAACAGTGGGCAGACCTGGCACTGGCTAGTATGTATTGATGTATGAATATCTATATATTGTATGTATGTCGAAGTTGACTATTACATACATAGATATTAACGCACTGGCGCAGGGGATAATTAAATCCTTTCTGGCCTCACAAATTGTCCCATGCCGTTGCTGGGTCTCGAACCTGTGGCACCGATTCGCCCGCAAATTGCAAGACTAACCACGATACGCTCTGAGCTATCGAAGCTTCCATAAAAGGAAGCTCTTTTAACTCAACCATATGCATGGGGCCTACAATCTACGCGGTCGATCCCGCTTAATTGCATGAAACAGTGGGCAGACTTGGCACTGGCTAGTATGTATTGATGTATGAATATCTATATATTGTATGTATGTCGAAGTTGACTATTACATACATAGATATTAACGCACTGGCGCAGGGGATAATTAAATCCTTTCTGGCCTCACAAATTGTCCCATGCCGTTGCTGGGACTCGAACCTGTGTCAACAAGATTGTTTACTGGATTGAACACCACCATCACAAACATATATATTACATAAAACACCACCACCAACAGTTCAGTAACTTAATAACATGTTTTGGTATTTTTCCTTTTTTCAAATCAATGTCAACAAGATTGTTACTTGATTGAACATCACCATCACAATCATATATATTACATAAAACACCACCACCAACAGTTCAGTAATTTAATGACATATTTCGGCATTTTTACTTTTTTCAAATCAATGTCAACAAGATTGTTTACTGGATTGAACATCACCATCACAAACATATATATTACATAAAACACCACCACCAACAGTTAAGTAATTTAATAACATGTTTCGGCATTTTGACCTTTTTCAAATCAATGTAAACAAGATCGTTTACTAGATTGAACATCACCATCACAAACATATATATTACATAAAACACCACCACCAACAGTTCAGTAATTTAATGACATATTTCGGCATTTTTACTTTTTTCAAATCAATGTCAACAAGATTGTTTACTGGATTGAACATCACCATCACAAACATATATATTACATAAAACACAACCACCAACAGTTCAGTAATTTAATTACATATCTCTTCTTCTGCCTATCAAGGTTATTTTCACTAATGGTTAACAATGGATGTATTCCTGATGAATGGCATCGCGGTATCTTGGTATGCATTTACAAAGGACATAATATGTCCAAATTAAGTCCAGATTCATACAGAGGGATTACGCTTTTATTTGTAGTTTTTAAGATTTTTGAGAACGTTTTAGAATCATTAATGCCACAGCTAGTCTCATCGGCTGATTACCCGAATAATCATCAATGTGGATTTCAAAAAGGCCTGTCGAGCATCGATGCTTCTTTTGTGTTACAAGAAACATTAAATCACTATAAGGAACGCAGTGACGGCACTTGTTTCTCATTTCTGGATAGTTCAAAAGCCTTCGATACTGTCTGGCATGCAGGTTTGCTATATAAACTATCAGAAATAGGAATCCCTCCTAAAGTCTGGCTTGTTTTGAACAGGATATATAGCAATGCCAAATCTTGTGTTTTTGTAAACAATATATACTCACAGTACTTCAGGCAACAAAGGGGGTTATGTCAAGGTAGTATTCTTTCTCCTAAACTATATGTTTTATACATAAACGAATTGCTAAGCAAGTTAAGCGGATCAAAAAAAGGAACTATGATACTTGATGTTCACGTATCTTGCCCCACACAAGCGGACGATATTTTCAAATCAATGTCAACAAGATTGTTACTTGATTGAACATCACCATCACAATCATATATATTACATAAAACACCACCACCAACAGTTCAGTAATTTAATAACATGTTTCGGCATTTTGACCTTTTTCAAATCAATGTCAACAAGATTGTTTACTTGATTGAACATCACCATCACAATCATATATATTACATAAAACACCCCCACCAACAGTTCAGTAATTTAATGACATATTTCGGCATTTTTACTTTTTTCAAATCAATGTCAACAAGATTGTTTACTTGATTGAACATCACCATCACAAACATATATATTACATAAAACACCCCCACCAACAGTTCAGTAATTTAATGACATATTTCGGCATTTTTACTTTTTTTCAAATCAATGTCAACAAGATTGTTTACTGGATTGAACATCACCATCACAAACATATATATTACATAAAACACAACCACCAACAGTTCAGTAATTTAATTACATATTTCTGCATTTTTAACTTTTTCAAATCAATGTCAATAAGATTGTTACTGGATTGAACATCATGATCACAAACATCATGATCACCATCATTCCCTAATCACCATCATCGTCATGATCATTCATGGATCAAATCATCACATCATTTCATCACTTCATTCCTCACCATGGACACCACCCGTATCGCCATCTACTTACAAACAAATCATCGCCATGACCATTCACGGATGACATCATCAATTCATTCTTCGCCACGGATATTAACCTTATCGCCAGCTACTTATACACACTGAAATACAATATACATTAATCAATCTAACATGACATTTTATCCACGTCAACATTTTCTATTTGTTTTTCACAAATTCGTGTTTTGAATACTACGGATATCTTATACCAGAATTAACGTATATTGTATCTAAAAACAAATAATTAAAGTAACATACCCTAATTGTAGGGCCTCCACGAGTCCAACATATTGGACTCGAGTACTCGAGGCTCAAACTCGACCCGGACCAGAGTACCCGACACTTACACTAGATGATTATGTGATTAAGGAATAAAGTAAAATAGCATTATGCCCTCTTAATTCCAGCGCTGAACATGGATGCCAAATCATGCCATTGTATTGCATTTAGAAACCGGTTTATATGTTCGGTGTTGTGGCGGACGGACGGCCAGTTTAAAAAGAGACACTAGTGAATGAACATATAATTACTGTGTAACTTATATCGTTGATTATCTACTGCTGAAAATATTGTATTATAGTTGATCATTGTGAAGCCATTCCACCTTGCACGGGTACTCGTGAATGTGAATGGACTCGAGTCTTGCTAAACTCGACCCGTGCCCGAGTACTCGAGTACTCGTGAAGACCCTACATAGTTATTAAACACTATCAAAGCCGTTTTATAATTAAAATTAGAAGTTACTTATATGTTATTGTTTTGATTATCTATTTTCGTACATGCAAAGCGTTTCTGGTCATCCAGGAATTTGTAATACCCCGAAATACATTATTATAATTCTAAAAACGCACGTTCGTCTGAGAAGTAACGGTTATCGAGCCAAACTCTAGTATATATTTTAGACGTTATATCCCCATTTAAACGTCACATACTTTAGTTTCACTCTAGATATTATAACTTTATCCAGATATGTTACAGGGCCCATATTTTCGAAGCAATCTTAGGCTACTAAATCGTAAAACCATCGTAAGCTGAGACGTCACAATGGCGTGTGTTGTATTGACGTCACAATCTACGATGATTTTACGATTTCATAGCGCTAAGGTTGCTTCGAAAACATGGCCCCAGATTTGTAGATTAACCAAACTTGGGTGTCCATTTTGTAGGCCTAAAACTAAAAGTGGACGACAGTTCGTATCCATAACCGTTACTTCCCAGAGGCACGTGTGGTTTTAAAAATATGGGGAAAAACTTCAGGTGTATGGAAAGTGATAATCTAAAATAGCATTTAAAGGGACATACCCTAGTTTTTAAACACTACATATTTGGGTTTTTTTACTATTAGAGCCGTTTATGATCCCTGAAATCAAACATTACTTATATTTTATTGTTTAGATTATCCATTTCCGTAGAATCGACATGTTTCTGGTCATTCTGTTGTTTCTAATACAACAAAATGCATTTTTTTTTGCTCATATTTTTTAAAACGCACGTGCGTCTGAGAAGTAGCGGTTATTGATTCCAGTTCTAGTCTATTTTTGAGGGTATTTCACAGTTTTAACGTCACTCTTCTTTCACACTTGTTGTAACTTTATCCAAAGTTATCCATGTTTGTAGATTAACTAAATTTAGTGTCCAGTTTTTATAAGTTAAAACTAGGGTCTGCACCTTTAATATTATTAACAAACAATGAATAAATTTGACATGTTTTAAAGTGGATTCCTTTTAAAATATTTTCTAGAGTGCCGGTTTTAATGAGCATCAGAACAAACCATTTCCAGTTCACAATTCGTTGGTTTCATCATATAGTTCGTTTGTAATCTTCAAGATTTTTTCATAGTACAATTCGCCACCAATAGTGAACGTTCGGGTTTGCGGAGTTTGATAACGCAACACGTGTGTCTCACTGTACCATTTATCGTGAAAGCGATCCCATTTCGTTAAATCACATTTCACGCCCAGTGAATCGGAGACCTTAAACTGAATCGTTATGTCACTTGCACGAAAAGGTATGTAAAACGATTCGCCATGGTTTAGTACTTTCTCACGTGCTATTCTCTTTGTGTTGTATTTGATGATCATTTCAGATTTCCACAGACCCTCTGAAATAAACAGTATTCTTTCTTTTACAGGCGATAGAGGATTCGTTTCTTCTTGATAGCTGGAGTCAGATACTGAAATTGTTCTCTGCTTGGCATCTGTCGATCGTAAAAAAGGAAATGTTTTTGTTTCTACATGCACATGTTCTCTAGCTTTTCTCCTTTCTGCTTCCTGATCATTTTGGGTCATCGACTCGTATTTTAATGTGGCCTCTTTCTTCGTTATTCCTTCTTCTCTCTGGAGGTTTTCTATAACCTTTGTTTTAACTGTCTGTTCATACATTGCATGCGAGAACAACGAGCCTGCAACAGAAGTAGCAGCTGCCGTCGTCGCTGATTGCGCGACGTCAATGAATCCATCCTTCAGATGTGTTTTAAGTGGTCGATTTTCTCGAGTATCATCAGTGCGTTCTTCAATAAATCCCGAAACGGAATTGCGCATCGACATCGTTACATTATCAGTAATGTTTGTTATCAGTGCTTCAGCCATCCTCATTCGTAATCGCTTGGCGCTAGTGTTGACAGCAGTCATCTCGGGTGCATCTGTCTCGGTGGCCTCTATCTTTGTTACTCCTTCTCTCTGGGGGTCTTCTTTAACATTTATTTTAACTTTCAGTTCATACACTGCATGTGAGACCAACGAGCTTGCAACAGAAGTAGCAGCCGCCGTCGTCACTGACTGCACGACGTCATTGAATCCATCCTTCAGATGTGTTTCAAGTAGTCGATTTTCTGAAGTATAATATATACGTTCAATAATAAATCCCGAAACGGAATTGCGAACCGACATGATTACATTATCAGTAACGTTTGTTTTCAGTGCTTCAACAATCTTCATTCCTAATCGCTTGGCGCCGGTGTTGACAGCAGCCATCTCGCTTGCATCTGTCTCGGTGGCCACTTTCTTTGTTACTCCCAATTTCTGGAGGTATTCTTTAACCTTTATTTTAACTTTCAGTTCATACATTGCATGTGAGACCAACGAGCCTGCAACAGAAGTAGCAGCTGCCGTCGTCACTGACAGCACGACGTCAATGAATCCATTCTTCAGATGTGTTACAAGTGGTCGATTTTCTCGAGTATCATCAGTGCGTTCTTCAATAAATCCCGAAACGGAATTGCGAACAGACATGGTTACATTATTAGTAACGTTTGTTCTCACTGCTTTAGCCATCTTCATTCGTAATCGCTTGGCACCGGTTTTGACAGCAGCCATCTCGAGTGCATCTGTTTCGGTGGCAAGTTTACCAGCAACAGCACCAGCCACCGCCCCGAATGTTCCACCAATAAGTGCTCCTGCAACCGTATGGCCAAGAACTTGTGTCACTGTCCATTCTTCTTTGTCTGCGTTGATTCTTTCCATCTCATTTGCCAGACCATAGACTGCACCACCAACTGCCCCGGATACTGCTCCAACACAAGCCCCTTTAGCGGCCGTTGATACTGCTGCAGTGGAAGCAAGTCGTCCAGCTATGGCAACTCCTGCGCCACTGGCCGCTGCTCCTGCTACACCGCCGATTAATGCACGTGTAACGTACGTCTTCCAGTCACACCCATTCTCAATGCAATCTCGTCCGAGCATGCGAGACCCACTTTGCAACCCTGCCCCTGCTAATGCACCGCCAAGCAAATCACATGTAACCACAACAGGGGTAGCTAATCCACCTGTAGCTAACGATAAAATCAAACCGCCGAAAAACAGTCCACTTGATATGACCATTTGCAGCATGCGTTGTCTGTATAAACATTTCTGTTCTTTAGTTTCGCAATGTGGCCAGAAAATAGCACGCCATCTGGATTTGGACAACCAACCACTGTCATAATCTATAGCATTGTTGTATCTAGCCCGGCTTTCTGGGTCATGCAGTATGGCAAAGGCAAAGTTGATTTCCTTTGCTATGTTTTCGTTAGCATTTTCCGGATTATGGTCTGGGTGCCACCGTCGAATCTGCCGATCGCGTGCTTGTTTGATCATTCGGTTTTGTTCTTCGGTGCTTTGTTTTCTAACCTTTTTCATATCGAGTTGGAGGATTTCATATAAATCCCGACCACCTCGAAAACTTGATTGCTGAGCAAAATTTCGCCTCCGAATACATATCCGTTTATCCCGATTATCAGCATCAAGGTGTTCTTCAACCGTCTGGCAACTTTCACCATCATCACTTTTCTTGACAATTATATGTTTATCTCCTGTGTACTTCTGTACAGGAATTAAAGTGCCCGCTTTCTTTGAGGTCCTCCTTCTCGTTGCTACTTCATATCGAAATGTGTCATCAGTTTCATAGTACTCTCTTTGACCTGGACGAATAATAATTGATGAGTGTGATAACCAGCAGATTGGATCATATTTTGAATAGATGTAGAGAGTCACCAAGTGATCCTCTGTCTCATTGGAAATCAAAAGGCAGTTCTTCATTGTTTCAGACCTACAACAAAATCAGTATTAAGATTAGTTATCTATTCGTCTGTCCACGAGTACGCGAGCGCGCACACACCAACATACACCCATCCACAAACACATATATGTACAAAACACATACAAACACTCATACATACACACACTCACACACACACACACACAGAGAGAGAGAGAGAGAGAGAGAGAGAGAGAGAGAGAGAGAGAGAGAGAGAGAGAGAGAGAGAGAGAAAGACAGAGAGACAGAGAGAGAGACAGAGAGAGAGAGAGAGAGAGAGAGGATTATATCGCTTTTTTAATATGAATGGTAATAAAAATACAGCTTCTTCCTTTGTAAAGTGTCGACGTTCGTGTTCATAAATTACAAAATGACAATTGTAACAACGAACCAAACGTGTAACGAATTTTAACCGAATGCGCATTTTGATAGTGTTCATAAATGAATGCACAAAAACGCCCCCAGTGTGTGTATCACGGGTCACATTTTACAGAAACAATCTTTAGACATAAGCGTATGAGACATAGGGCCATTTTCAACTGAAGTGCGTGAATATGTGGATGTCAATCATGCAAACCTTTATACCCATGGCGAGAACGCATTGCACGGGCAAAACATACAGAATTTCAGACATGGGTGCGTTGAAACAACTCATATGTTGGTACATGTACCATTTTGTTGTGGCCTCTAACCGGAAGTACCATTACTCATATTGAAATCCAAATGCTACTTAGGAAACCTCACTCTTGGTCATACATTCCTTCTTTCATAATTGGTGTGTTGGACGGGCATCGTTAAATTAGCATGTGTAGTACTAACAATATGAGTGACCCTTCAATAGTGACGCTGAGTATATATTACACTGTTACGATTCCACAAAATCTTTGGTCACACTTCCGATCATTCTCCGCATGTAAACAGGTCTAGACGAATATTGGTTAAAGAGAGCTGAAACTATTCGGATGTTGGGAAATTGTTCGTATTTCACATGCCAAGATGTTAGACATTATGTTCCATACGATTTACAGTACATATATTGCCCGAAATTTAAAATATGAACAAAGTATCGTGAGGTTTACCTTTTCAATTCCCGTATTTTTACATTTAACATCAGTTTATACCATTTAATAAACCACTATAATTATTATTAGCTTTGTTTAAGAAAATTCAGTCTTTATCTTTAAAATGCAATTACGATGGCAATGTTTGGTGTATTCTGTAGAATGTATTGATTGTTTATAAACAGCATGTCAAAAATCAACTCAACGGTTTTGTCCACTGGCCTGTGTCTGGTTTTGTCATAAGACATATACTGAGTCAAATTAAAAACTTCACAATCTAAAATTTGAATAAATTCAATGAGTATTGAAAGCAGGCATTTTTTAGGAATAAATATTGTGATGGCAATGTCTACACTCCATTTGAAGCCCATCACAGCCCACGTGACCCAATCCACAGCACGTGTACAGCACCACTGAGGTAAAAGTGGTTTTGCACGTGCCACAGTTGTTATAGTTGTTGCTTTATGGTATATCACGCACCCACATTTCTCTGCATTTCCTTTTTATGGAGAATATTTCTGCTATCGGGGGGCAGGGGGGAATCCCGGGAAATTAGGGGTGTTCAGTGGTGGGGACAATTGTAAGTAGGACGATTGCACTTTAAATCAGCTTTGTTTATTGTTTGGAGAAAATTGTACCTTTTCGCTTATTAATAACATTAAAAAGGTTCCTGTGTCATATCCCACTACTCGATACCATTGTTTGCTTTGATGCCAGGCGTCGTGGTTAGGCTTTCTATGTCACAAAGGGCTAGAATACACTACAGCCAGCATTGTCATCGATCGTTAAGCATTCATTTACACTTGATAACAGGCAAATACACATTACAGTACCTCCTTCGACTTCTTAATTCTGTCCATTATATATATATTTATACTATTTTTGGTCAAGTGTCAGTGACTATACCTCGATTTTCCCCCGACATCGGCGTATGGTGAATTCAACACAAAAGGATGTACAACTGGGTTTTTCCCCAATTCAAAATATCACGCTTATCTCACAGTCACGTGAGTTTGCTGGACAAATAAGAATTTAATTCACGCTAAATCAGTCCTAAGTTCAGCCAGCGAACGTTTCGCTGACGTTGGCGAACTGTTTGACTGGTTGTTGACGTGACTATTTGGTTTATCGTGAAGCGCATAAACCAGTTTAGCGGACGTTTTTCTACTCGGTCTAGCTGAACTCAGTTTGCACCATGGAATTATGGAATACCGGCGGTGACATGCTAATTGTAATTTTATATTTTCTCGTTTCTATTTGCGTATTGCTATTTGTTCGTTGCTACTTGCTAATTGTTCGTTGCTATTTTCTGACTGCTCTTTGCTCTAAGTTGCTAATTGCTAATTGCGTATTTATTAAAGTTAAAGTTTGATGTGTTTAACGACACCACTACTGCACATTGATTTATTAATCATCATCTACTGGGTGTCAAACATTTGGTAACTTTAACATATAGTACTAGAGAGGAAACCCGCTACATTTTTCCATTAGTAGCAAAGGATCTTTTATATTCACCATCCCTCAGACAGGATAGCACATATCACGGCCTTTGATATACCAGTCGTGGTGAACTGGCTGTAACGATAAATATCATAGTGGCCCACCGACGGGAATCAATCTAAGACTGCATCAAGAAAAAGAAGAGAGAAAAACATATTAAAACAACCAGAAACACATTGAATATACAGACACTGATATTCTAAAGAAAAAATATATTTAATATGTAAGTTTAATCGTAGAAATATTTTATTAGTCGGAAACATCTTACAATGTAGCAAACTCAGGAATGTCATTTTAAAGGATTTGACATGCCTGTGCCTAAATACGGGTATATTGTGTTGTCTTATAAAATAATTTACCTCTATCTCCGATATGGAAAAAATGCCATATGTTATGACAGTAGGTTTCAAAAGTTAAAAGTTAAAGTTTGTTTTATTTAATGACAAATCAAGACCACATCGATTGATTGATTTATTAATCATCGGCTATTAGATGTCAAATATTTTGACTCATAGTCTTCAGAGGAAACCCGCTACAGTTTACCATTAACAGCAATGGATCTTTTATATGCACTTTTCTACAGACAGGACAATACATACCACAGTTTTTTCTGTAATAATTGTTCGCATCTACACATGTAAAACCAACATGCACATCGTTCATATACCCATTTAACCACGTTAGGGGCGGAATTTAGCTCAGTCGGTTGAGTGCTCGCTTGGGGTGCTTGCGTCGTATCGAACCACCTCCGTTGATACATTCAATTAACTGGATTTTTTTTCTGTTTCCAACCAGTGCACTAGAACTGGTCAAATGTCGTGGTATATGCTTTCCTGTCTGTGGGAAAGTGCATATAAAAGATCCCTTGCTGCTTTAGGAAAAATGTGGCAGGTTTTCTCTTATGGCTACGTGTCTGAATTACCAAATGTTTGACATCCGTTAATTAATGTGGTCTAGTGATGTCGTTAAATAGAAACAAACTTTAACTTTTTGACTTTAACGACGTTGAGCGAGACCTATTTCTGTGATTATTTTCAAGATGGCCAATATCACCAGTGGCGGATCCAGAAAATCCACCCCTAGTGACATGAGGCGGAATGCCAAGGGAACTTTGTGGGAGGTTTGGAGGGGGATCGTAAACAAATGATAATTAATATATAATAAAATTATAACAGTCGCAAAATTTAGGGGGTAGGCGGGCCCCTGCCGCCCCGTCCCCTAGATCCGCCTCTGATCACGTGTACAAATTACATAGACGCGTCAACAATTTACTTGAAACAACGGTCATGTCAGGTCATAGGCTTTAACGTGCACATTCAGAGCACACGCCTGTCATGGGCGCAGGTGTCGACTTACGCAGGCTTCCCAGTCCAGGACCGGAAAGGGGTTGCTGGGAGGGGACCGCCCGTGCTTGACAAGTGCAGGAGAGCACAAGGAGCCCGAACAGGGTCGGTAGCGGGTGGGGTGCTTGTGATGACATTGAATTTTGAAAATGTCCCATAGAATTTAGTCCAAAAATTAAATTGTTTGAGCAACTTCGTGAGGTAATTTTGGCGCATATAGAAATAACGTTTACATTCGAATTATAGATGGATGTTCACTGCCAAACTAGTAAAACAGCTAGGTGCTAGATATTTTAATCCACTGACAGGTTCTTTTATTCAGTCACTGACGTAACTAAAGTTATATCTGAGATAGTGAGGAGAACATGATGCAGGAAATCATTAAACAGATGTCAAAGTAAAGTTGTTGGGTTTTTTTTATTTCACGACGCCTCTAGAGCACATTGATTTTTATCTGATCATCGGCTATTGGACGTCAAACATATGGTCGTTCTGACATATTTCTTTAGAGGAAGTCCGCTGCCGCCACATAGGCTACTCTTTCCGATAATAGTCCAGGGAGTTATGTCCATTTTTTGAAGGTTGCATCTTGAAATTCAAAATGGCTACCACTTTAATATATGTTTTTCAAATATCTCAACTCCCGGTTAACCTGGAAGCATAATGTTTTGTCCATGTACATTTCTGTATTCCATGCATTGGATGGTTTCATTTATATAGTCATTGAATAATGAAAACAATCTTGAAATTCAGTATGGCTGCCATTTTAGTACATTTGTCTTACCCAGTATATCTCAACTTATGGTTAACGGAGAAACACAATTTTGTTGTCTAGATGTATATTTCAGTGGTCAATAAATCTAATTCTTTAGATTCATAGTCATCCAGTTATGCTAAATATCTTAAACTTCCCCACGCCCCACCTCCCGGCCCCGAAGGGCGCTACGGCCCTGCATCTGATAAGTTCTACCACAGCTTCTGGTGCAGCTTGCACCTCCAACAGCAGTCACAAATATACAACCCCCTTAACCCAACCAAGTTTGCATGGATCACGAATGTCCAGATGTAGCATGGAATCTTGAGCTCAGAAATGTGCTTGAAGATGTGCTCTTTGGGTATGCTGTTTTCATACCCCAGAAGTAGGTGGCAGTGTTTCCACTTTGGTTTTGGTGATGGTTTCTTGAACTTCTTTCATCTTAGAGTAGCTGCATAAGTTAAATCTTTACATTTTTCACTGACCTCTTTGTATGGTTCATCACCGATTCCAAGTTGACTTCGGTGTTACTTATCTGTGGAGCTTTCGTGAATACATTGAATTCTCTTTATTGATGTCCACCATCACCAATTGTCCTGTTGTGTCATATCCAGTTACAGCATGAACATCTGGTAATCCGAGTCAATCTCTGGATACAGTTCATTATACAATGTTTGCAGGTTGATCTGGTTGTGATTTACATATAATTATTTGTGTAACCTAATGGTGATAAAAACCCAACAATCTGTGTCTTTGATGTAGAAATCCACCTCATTGCCTGGCCCGATTACTTCACGAGTATGAGGAATTATGATCATGTCTGCTTCTTCTTATGTACTGACACCTGTGGTAGGATGGTATTTAGTACATATTTTGTTGTGTTTGTGACTGTTATTAGCGTTTTACATTAGTAAATAACTTTATATACCAGATCAGATCATATGATCATTTGTATATCTAATTGATGTCATTGATAGGAGTAGGCTTTTGCATGTGTCATTGTAACATCATGCCCGGCAATACTTTTCGATATCGTAGCGCTCAGATAGCTTTGAAAATCTGCAGCCTGGTTAGTGGAAATATCTAATGTCATCTTTCATAAATATTACTGTGTTAAAAAATAAATCTTACACTCAATAACCATCTAATAGTGAATCAAAGCCTGCAGGAAATGCTTCTGATCACTGACAACATATATGGCAGATTAGAAGTGAATTTCTGCACCAGACACAGACTAAGTTCTTATCCTGAGAAGATCAGACACACTGATCCCAATAATTATCGGTACAGACGTAAGTCGCAACCAGATCAACATGCAACTAATTGATGATGAAATGGGTTCAGAAAGAAAAATCAACATTACCAGGGTTGCATGTAGTAACTGGATGTGACACAACAGGACAAATTGATGGTATATGCAAACAAATGTTACTGAATGCATTCGGGAAAGCTCCACTGGCTATATCTGAAGCTCTTAACCAGCTTGGAATTACTACCCAACGTAGCAAGGGTAGTCATAGACGCTACCTTTATGTCTGAAATGAGCAGCTTAACCCCCATTTTTTCCGATTCACTTTAAAGTGCTGTGCCAGACCATACACTAAAATTTCAAATTCCACAATTAAATGCTTTCTTAATTCATTGCAATAATATTTTACACCGATATGTAAATCAATAATTACGAAAATGCCCCATAAAAGTATTAAAACATCACTCCAGTAGAACACTGCCGGAAACGACCGAGTAAAATTCTCGGTAAAAACATTTGCCTGTAAATAGCCGTGATGTCACGAAGGGAACACGCTTCACAAAAACCTACCACGAGATGACTTCCAGCGCAAGCGAAAGTGGAACCGACAGCGACTGCCAAGCTTGATTATGCCATTCTTCTTTCGATGATGAATAGTGTAGTAATGACGACTGGACTAATATTTGTGCAACACAACAAATAATGCCATATCAGTTTGAACCTGGAACATCTTCCGACGAACCACCGGCCTGACAGATGACGATGAAAATGGTCGTGGAGACAGCTTAACACTAATTTACAACTTTCATTCTTGTTTTGTTCTTTAGCTTTTTGTGCGAATTATTTTGCTACACTGTATGTTCTAATACTTGTGATGTAGTAGAAAAGACGATAAATAACTCTTGAATTCTACGAGTCAAGTGGACCCGATATCGGTAATTTTAAGAAATAAACAAAAACGACTTTTAGTCCGTCCCATCCCTTTATGAAGATGTTTTTTTTGTGTGTGAATAATTTCAGTTTAGTTTGACGTAAAAAAAAGAAGAAAGAAGTAAAAGTGTTTTGGAAATAACAAAACAATACAATTTTTTGTTGTGTGCAATTGTGACAACAGTCTGCTCAGTAATAAATAACTTATTTTAATTTTAAAAAATAAACAAAAACGACTTTTAGTCCGTCCCATCCATTTATGAAGATGGTTTTTTGTGTGAATAATTTCAGTTTAGTTTGACGTAAAAAAAAAAGAAGAGAAGTAAAAGTGTTTTGGAAATAACAAAACAATACTATTTTTTTGTGTGCAGTTGTGAAAACAGTCTGCTCAGAAATAAATAACTTATAGCACATTCCATAGTATGAAAAAAGGTTTTCTCTGTGGGAGGTATAGTAAAATTAATTTAATGTATTTATAGTCTGTTTTACAGGGAACGCCTTTTTTCATACTATGGAATTTACAAGTCATTTATTTCTGAGCCGATTGTTTTCTGAGATGCATACAAAATTAGCTTTTTTCTTTTTACAAAAAAACCCTACATTTTTGTAGGATGGGACGGACTAGGCTATAGATACTTACTTGTCTGTACTTTATTGTTTTAATGTTCTCGAACTGTAAAGAAAAATCTCACAAATGAACGAGATGCAAACGACAACAAATCGGATCTCGGTGATTGCACGAACCATGCATGAGAAAACAAACTGACCGGAGTTGAAAGCATAACGCAATTTGGGATATTACGATATGCACCCCAAGGTCGTTTCGGTGTGGATGGCGTCGGCTTGTTGTCATTTGTTTTGTGTCGCACAAAAATTGTTGGTACGGCATCTTTTTTTAAAAGCCATAACACCTGGTATTCCCATATCTCGCTTAAGCCGACAAGCCAGTTCGGACGAATCGAAACTAAAGTGTCTGCTGTCGCAACGGTCTCCGGCATTTTCTTCCTGTCCAGTATTTCCACGTTGTTTTAATCAAATTCACACACAGCTTTTTCACAGCAACATTACTAGGAAATGCGTGAAGACTAAATTTATCGGCTTTTGTATTGCTACATCCGCCAACAACACGCCGTTTAACCATAATAAACACAAATGAAGCAATGAACAATGGCGCTGACTATCGAAAGGAGTTCCCTTCGTGACGTCACGGATCAAATCTTACGGAAATTCCCGAAACGAATTCAACTGGTTCTGTTTTTCAGGGGAATATTTTTAAATGGAAAATATACCGGTATATAATTTTTTTACATTTTTTTTCTTTTTTTCTAATCATATTAAATAATATCTTGATTGATATAGCTCAATACATCATACATCTGGCACAGCACTTTAAGGGCGAGGGGTGGTAGTATTTATATCTGTGGTGTATATGTCAATTGATACGCTGCAGGTAGGGGTTTTAGCCACATGTTACAATTGTGGGACTTGATTTGGTAATATACACCCTATAGATGGTGAATGGTGATGACAAGGCTGATGACGGTGATGATTATGATAAACGCTGATGGCGAATTGTGAAATGTGTTAATTTGTGCCAAAGTAACATTTTAACGAATCAATTCGATATGTGTAGTATTGTGTTATTGGTGATTACTTGTGTAGGAAATGACTCCTGAGTTGGCGTTTTTTTGTTTCTTTTAGATACTGACTTTTAAAAAAAAGAAGTTTAACGACACCACTAGAGCACAGTGATTTATTAATCATCGGCAATTGTATTGCCAAGACCCAACACTGAATTATATAAACACTCCAGATATTCCGGTGTTGAAACATGGAATACAATTCCAGATTCTATTAAAAAAAGTGTATCCTTGCCTTCATTTAAAAGACAATATAAAAAATTCATAACAGCACTGGCTCTTGAAAATGGTTAGTAAAATCTTTACTAAGTCTGTACGTTTAAAAATTTTTTATTTATGATTATACCAAATTGCGATAACCTTTGTTTATATATGTAAACAAATATTGTATTAATTATGTAAGCATCATGGGTATTTACCTTATAGTTTGAATTTGATGCATTCAATGATGGATAATTATGTTGTGTTTTGTTATTACATTGTTTATTTCATTATATGTTGAGTAATACTTTTTTTTCTTCTCTTTTTTAATGTTTAATAGGCAGAAGGCCACAAGGGAGATTGGTGGACTACTATTTGTGTAACCTTCTTCAAATAAAGATTATTATTATTATTATTTAGGTCAACCTTCACCTTCGTCTTTATGTTGGTGCGTTTTTTTCAATATAATATGTAGTTGTGATTCTGTTAAATTGCAGTTAGTATGTTAGTATTGACAGTTAGTATGTTGGTATTAGGTATATGGATTAGGAGTGTACTGAGGGGGGACTTGCTATGTGTATATGTTCCACCAATGAATATTTTGTTCAGTATATTTGTAGCGACGTATGCTTTTTTTCATAAATAACTATAATACACGGCATAGTTCAAGACATTACACAATACAAGCAGATATGCAAATAATTACTACTAAATGTAAAAATAAATATTCTGTTTTGTCCAATATTAAAATTACTCGAGAAAAGTCCAGGTCACAGCACAGGAAAGTTGTTGGACAGCCATGACTATGTATGTGTGTGTGTGTGTGTGTGTGTGTGTGTGTGTGTGTGTGTGTGTGTGTGTGTGCGTGCGTAGAATCACTAATGCCATCACTTTCCTCTTCAGTAAATTATCCAAATAATCATCAATGTTGTTGCCAAAAAGGTCTTTCAAGTATTGATGCTTCTTTTGTGGTACAAGAAACTGTAAATCACTATAAGGAGCGTAATGACGGCACTTGCATAGCCTTTTTAGATAGTTCAAAAGCCTTTGATACAGTTTGGCATACAGGTTTATTGTATAAATTATCTGAAATTGGAATCCCTCCTAAGGTATGGCTCATTCTGGACAGTATTTACAACAACGCCAAATCGTGTGTTTTTGTAAACAATACCTTTTCACATTATTTCAAACAGCAGAGAGGGCTTTGTCAAGGTAGCATACTTTCCCCAAAAGTGTACGTTTTATATATAAATGATCTTCTAAACAAGTTAAGCCATTCAAAGAAAGGTTCTATGATCATAGATGTCCACGTTTCATGCCCTACACAGGCCGATGATATTGCTGTTATCTCCCCTTCAACTGGCAATATGCAAGCTATGCTATTAATCTGCCAACAATATAGTCTGAAATGGAGATTTACGTTTTCATCGCTGAAAAGTCAGATGATTAATTTCTGTAAAGAGAGAAGACCCACATCTCCTTTAATATGGGAAACAAATACCCTGTACGTATTCTATAAAACATGTTGGTATCATTTTAAATAAGCATCTAAATAACTGCGACCGGACTTACAAGCATGTAAAACAATCAAATCTACAAGTATGATACTATTACAATCGGGGTGCCACCCACACGGACTGAATCCAACCACTAGTTTGAAGTTTGTCAACACTCTGTGCTTATCTAAAGCACTCTACGGCTGTGAACTATGGAACACCATTACTGAGAACGAGTTATTGGCTTTAAAAAGGGCTTTTAGATTTGCAGTAAAAAATATACAAGGTCTACCTAAAAGGACACGAACAATTATTTGTTTAGGGTTAGTCGGTACCATTTCAATAGAAGCCAGAATAGATATCCATAAATTAAATTTTCTACAACATCTCCTTCACTGTCCTGCATGGAGTTTACCCTACAAGATTATAACAAGTAGGTTACTATGTTTTAAGAACCAGTGTGTTCCCGTTCCGGTTGGTTTTACAGGATACTTGGTAAATATAAATTGATTACATATTTAAATGACTTTTATAAAACTTCCACATTTCCTCCCAAATTTTTTTGGAAAAGAATAGTTAATAAAAGTGTTTTTGGGTATGAGAAAGCAAAATGGAAATCACACATTTCTTCAACTCCAGACATTAATCATTTCCTGCAAATTCATCCAGTCTTAAAAATGCACAATGCATGGAAAATAGCTTATTCCACTCGTTTACTAAAAGAGCAGGCCCATCATGTCATTAGTGTTTGCGTTTCGTGGAGACCACAGTCATCCTAAGGATTGTGCACTCTTTGTAAAGTGCAATACTCTGATCTTCTTGTACATGTTATAAATTACTGTCGGTATTTATCAGAAATTAGACACAAGTTTGGTGTTCTCTCTTTGATATTGGTCCAATAGAGCTAAGCACTGATTTGCATAATCTCTCTGACGATAAATTTATCGTACAGCTATTGTCATGTAATTCTCCAATTAATGTTGACGAAGATACCGCAAAATTGTATAGTGAGGTTGTTATTCACTTCATCTACTTGTTAAGTAAAATATATTTTAAAGCATTACTAACTAATTAAATAGTTGCATACTGCAGATATTACTATATGTACACCTCAGTGTGTGTCTGTGAGTACGTGTGTACGTGTGTTATATAACTTGTTTCTCATAATCTTGTAATTGTTTCTGACGTTTACCTTGATTTTCAATAACTTGTCTTTTTTGTGCTATTTTCCTTTACTATTAATGCTATTGTAACTCTATTTAAGAGGAATAAAGAATATATATATATATATATATATATATATATATATATATATATATATCGCCATGACCATTCACTGATCACATCATCACTTCATGCTTCACCATGAACATCACCCTTATCGCCAACTAGTTACAAACAAATCATCGCCATGACCATTCACTGATCACATCATCACTTCGTTCTTCACCATGGACACCACCCTTATCGCCAACTATTTACAAACAAATCATCGCCATGACCATTCACTGATCACATCATCACTTCGTTCTTCACCATGAATATCACCCTTATCGCCAGCTACTTACAAACAAATCACCATGACCATTCACTGATCACATCATCACTTCGTTCTTCATCATGAACATCACCCTTATCGCCAGCTACTTACAAACAAATCATTACAATGACCTTCACTGATCACATCATCACTTCGTTCTTCACCATGAACATCACCCTTATCGCCAGCTACTTACAAACAAATAATTGCAATGACCTTCACTGATCACATCATCACTTCGTTCTTCATCATGGACATCACCCTTATCGCCAGCTACTTACAAACAAATCATTGCAATGACCTTCACTGATCACATCATCACCTCGTTCTTCACCATGAACATCACCCTTATCGCCAGCTACTTACAATGACCTTCACTGATCACACCATCACTTCGTTCTTCACCATGAACATCACCCTTATCGCCAGCTACTTGCAAACAAATCATCGCCATGACCATTCACTGGTCATATCATCACTTCGTTCTTCACCATGAACATCACACTTATCGCCAGCTATTTACAAACAAATCATCGCCATGACCATTCACTGGTCATATCATCACTTCGTTCTTCACCATGGACATCACCCTTATCGCCAGCTACTTACAAACAAATCACCGCCATGACCTTCACTGATCACGTCATGACTTTGTTCTTCATCATGAACATCACCCTTATCGCCAGCTACTTACAAACAAATCACCGCCATGACCATTCACTGATCACATCATCACTTCGTTCTTCACCATGAACATCACCCTTATCGCCAGCTACTTACAAACAAATCACCGCCATGACCATTCACTGATCACATCATCACTTCGTTCTTCACCATGAACATCACCCTTATCGCCAGCTACTTACAAACAAATCACCGCCATGACCATTCACTGATCACATCATCACTTCGTTCTTCACCATGAACATCACCCTTATCGCCAGCTACTTACAAACAAATCACCGCCATGACCATTCACTGATCACATCATCACTTCGTTCTTCACCATGAACATCACCCTTATCGCCAGCTACTTACAAACAAATCATCGCCATGACCATTCACTGGTCATATCATCACTTCGTTCTTCACCATGAACATCACACTTATCGCCAGCTATTTACAAACAAATCATCGCCATGACCATTCACTGGTCATATCATCACTTCGTTCTTCACCATGGACATCACCCTTATCGCCAGCTACTTACAAACAAATCACCGCCATGACCTTCACTGATCACGTCATGACTTTGTTCTTCATCATGAACATCACCCTTATCGCCAGCTACTTACAAACAAATCACCGCCATGACCATTCACTGATCACATCATCACTTCGTTCTTCACCATGAACATCACCCTTATCGCCAGCTACTTACTAACAAATCACCGCCATGACCATTCACTGATCACATCATCACTTCGTTCTTCACCATGAACATCACCCTTATCGCCAGCTACTTACAAACAAATCATCGCCATGACCATTCACTGATCATATCATCACTTCATATCACTTTGTTCTTCACCATGAACATCACCCTTATCGCCAGCTACTTAGAAACAAATCATCGCAACGACCTTCACTGATCACGTCATCACTTACACACACTGAAATACAATATACATTAATCAGTCTAACATGACATTTTATCCACGTCAACATTTTCCATTTGTTCCACAAATTCGTGTTTCGGATACTACAGATATCTTATACCACAATTAACGTATTTTGTATCCAAAAACAAACAAGTAATATTATTAACATCATGGTACTGTTTTAAAATGGATCGCTTTTAAAATACTTTCTAGAGTGCTGGTTTTCATGAGCATCAGAACAATTCCTTCCAATTCTAGTTCACAATTCAAAGGTTTCATCATATAGTTCGTTTGTAATCTTCAAGATTTTTTCAAAGTACAATTCGCCACCAATAGTGATCGTTCGGGTTTGCGGAGTTTGATAATGCAACACGTGTGTCTCACTGTACCATTTATCGTGATAGCGATCCCATTTCGTTAAATCACATTTCAGCCCAGTGAATCGGACGACCTTAAATTGAATCGTTATGTGGCTTGCATGAGAAGGTATGTCAAAAGATTCTCCATGGTTTAGTACTTTCTCACGTGCTATTCTGTTTGTTTTGTATTTGATGATCATTTCAGATTTCCACAGACCCTCCGAAATAAATAGTATTCTTTGTGTGACGGACGTAGATTCTTCTATTACAGGCGATAGCGGATTCGTTTCTTTTTGAAAGCTGGAGTCAGGTCTTGAAATTGTTCTCTGCTTGACACTTGTCCATCGTAACGAATCAGCTTTACTTTCTATGTCCACATGTACTCTAGCTTTTCTTCGTTCTGCTTTCTGATCATTTTGGGTCATCGACTCGTAGTTTAATGTGGCCTCTTTCTTCGTTATTCCTTCTCTCTGGAGGTTTTTTACGACCTTTGTTTTAACTTTCTGTTCGTATACTACATGCGAGACCAACGCGCTGGCCACAGAAGTAGCAGCTGTCCTCGTCACAGACTGCACGACGTCACTGAATCCATCCTTCAGATGTGTTTCAATTGGTCGATTTTCTCGAGTATCATCAGCGCGTTCTTCAATAAATCCCGAAACGCAATTGCCAACCGACATGGCTGCATTACCAGATAGGTTTGTTCCCAGTGTTTTAGCCATGCTCATTTCTAATCTGTTGGCGCCGGTGTTGATTGCATCTCTCTCGATGGGCGCTGCTAATGGTGCAAGTGTCCCAGTTACAGCACCAGCCACCGTCCCGCATACTCCACCAATAAGTGCTTCTGTAAAGGTACGGAAAACAACTTGTTTCACTGTCCGTTCTTCTTCGTCTACATAGATTCTTTCAATCTCATTTGCCAGACCATAGGCTCCACCACTAGCTGCCCCGGATAATGCTCCAATAAGAGACCCTTGAGCGGCCGTTGCTGTTGCTGCTGTAGAACCAAGTCCGGCTATGGTAGCAGTGGAACCAACTCCTGCACCACCGACCGCTGCTCCTGCTACACCGCCGATTAAAGCGCGTGTACCGTACGTCTTCCAGTCACACCCATTCTCAATGCAATCTCGTTGGAGCATGCGTGACCCACTTTGCAATCCTGCCCCTGCTAATGCACCGCTAAGCAAAGCACATGGAACCACAATAGGAGTAACTAACCCTAAAACCAAACCGCCGAAAAACAGTCCTTGTGATAGGACCGTTTGCAGCATGCGTTGTCTGTATATATATTTCTGTTCTTCAGTTTCGCAATGTGGCCAGAAAATAGCACGCCATCTGGATTTGGACAACCAACCACGTCATAATCTATAGCATTGTTGTATCTAGCCCGGCTTTCTGGATCATGCAGTATGGTATAGGCAGCGATGATTTCCTTTGCTATGTTTTCGTCAGCATTTTCCGGATTATGGTCTGGGTGCCACCGTCGAATCTGCTGATTGTGGGCTCGCTTGATCATTCGGTTTTGTTTTTCGGTGCTTTGTTTTCTAACGTTTTTCATATCGAGTTGGAGGATTTCATATAAATCCCGACCACCTCGTGATTGCTGAGCAAAATTTCGTCTTCGAATACATATCTGTTTATCCTGATTATCAGCATCAAGGTGTGCTTCAATCGTATGGCAACTTTGACCATCATAACTGTTCTTGATAATTATATGTTTATATCGTGTGTACGTCTGTACAGGAATTAGAGTACTCGCTTTCTTTGAGGTTTGCCTTCTCGTTGCTACTTCATATCGAAATGTATCATCAGTTTCATAGTACTCTCTTTGACGTGGATGAATGATAATTGATGAGTGTGATAACCAGCAGATTGGATCATATTTTGAATAGATGTAGAGAGTCACCAAGTGATCCTCGGTCTCGTTGGAAATCAAAAGACAGTTCTTCATTGTCACAGACCTACAACAAAATCAGTATTAAGATTAGTTATCTATTCGTCTGTCCACGAGTACGCGAGCGCGCACACACCACCATACACCCACCCACAAACACATATATGTGCACAACACACACAAACACATACAGAGAGAGAGAGAGAGAGAGAGAGAGAGAGAGAGAGAGAGAGAGAGAGAGAGAGAGAGAGAGAGAGAGAGAGATTTGGCTTTTTTTTTTTTAAAATGTCAATGGTAAAAAACGTACAGCTCCTTCCTTTGTAAGCTGTCGACGTTCATGTTCATAAATTACAAAATGACAGTTGTCACAACGGTGTACCATGTATTTTCATCAGTCTATCCTCAACATAGTTGTAATCCATGTAAAAATGCGTAGTGACTTGTTTGCAACACTGTATACATGTAGATGTTTGATAGTAATGCCAATATGAATAAAATTAATGTTGTTATGCATATTCATGCATTTTCATTTAATTCGCGCAAAAGCCAGCCAGCCTGCCCGTCCCCCAACACACACACACACACACACACACACACACACACACACCTACAAACATGTGAACCCGTACGCCTATGTGTTTAGAAGTCATCGGTGATCAAAACGTACTGAACGTATTAAGGAGGCCTATTGAGATCCATGACCTACTTTCCGTGAGTTTGTCCTACTTTCCGGTGACCTTGATGATGTCACGGCCTTGTCACGTGACCTGGTGTAAAAGGAACGCAGGTCCGTGGGAACCGAGGACCTCGGTTCCTAGAAACAGTAGTCCTATCGGACCTCCATAGCTTAGGAACCATAGTCCTACCCGGACTTTCATACCTGGTTTATTTTTAAGTTGTTTGTATCCTAGGACTTGTATTCCTACCGGACTTAAATTCCTTCTACAACAGTGACAGAAATACTAAAAAAAAGTACTAATCAAAATTAAACCCAGGTGATTTTCCAGTCTTATATATTAGTTATGAAAATCCCTGGAATAAAACCCATAAAAATGTGTCAGTATTATCATGAACTGTTATGGTATTCAAACAACCGGTAGAAAAAATGACAATAAATGACCTGTTATAGATAGAAATATGAGATGATACGATATGATACTTTAGTCCGGCGAATTAGATGGTTTATTATACTTATTTGCACGAGCTGCCAGAAAGGAGAAAAAAATTTTGGCGCCTTCCCTCGTAGTGTGATAGATAGTGTACTTGTTTATTCGCCAGGATGTTGGTTTTTAGACTAACGAAACGTCGAATATTTTAAATATTAATTTTATTGTTATGCTATTGGTCAGCTCCTGTCTTGTTACCTAGCTTTGTGTTTTTAACTTCCAAGCTGACATTCTCTATTTTATACCTTACTGGTTATATACCCAGCACTTTGTTTGTTTATTCTCCTGAGGATGTTGGTTTTTAGACTAACGAAACGTCGAATATTTTAAATATTAATTTTATTGTTATGCTATTGGTCAGCTCCTGGTTACCTAGCTATGTGCATTCCGAGGAATTTCAGTCTGTGGGATGTGCATTCCTAGGAATTTAAGTCTGTGGGATGTGCATTCCTAGGAATTTCAGTCTGTGGGATGTGCATTCCGAGAAATTTCAGTCTGTGGGATGTGCATTCCTAGGAATTTCAGTCTGTGGGATTTGCATTCCTAGCAATTTCAGTCTGTGGGATGTGCATTCCTAGGAATTTAAGTCTGTGGGATGTGCATTTCGAGGAATTTCAGTCTGTGGGATGTGCATTCCTAGGAATTTAAGTCTGTGGGACTTGTATTCCTAGGAATTTCAGTCTGTGGGATGTGTATTCCGAGGAATTTTAGTCTGTGGGATGTGTATTCCGAGGAATTTCAGTCTGTGGGATGTGTATTCCGAGGAATTTCAGTCTGTGGGATGTGTATTCCGAGGAATTTCAGTCTGTGGGATGTGCATTCCTAGGAATTTAAGTCCGTTGGGACTAAGATATTATAGAGCCCAGAGTCTGATATGTTAGATAAAATAATTTTTGAAAATGAGCAAAATTGACAAAGCAGGTACATGTTCAGTAAGTTATGCAGGGAGGAGGTCTATACTGTAGTAAGTAGACATTTGTTTTGCAGAGGGGTGTTTAGACCACGCCTCCCCACCCAACACCCTACAGGCCGACCAACTTTCCGGAATTTTCATCACGTACTCGGAATTCCGGAATTGATGCCAAATATCCGGAATGTTTTTCAAATTCACTCTAATTATTTTTTAAAGCAACTACATCGTATTACATTCTTAGAATTAAATGTCTTTATCACTCGTTTCAACCTGAGCTCCGTTTTGTCTAGGCTTGTGCCATTACCAAAACCGCTGGCGTGTCTATTATCAACAGCCGACCAATCAAAATGTCGAGTAAACTGAAGCCATATACCAAAAAAAAAAAAAAATTCTGATTTTTTTTATACTCGAATAGTTTATGTATTCATTTTAAGTATCATAGAATAATGTTCCTACGGGGCAGGCATCGGTTCTATGGCGATGTATGCAATTTTGTCACCGTGGATGAAAGCATGAATATATAACGGAAGAACGCTACGGTCGTACAAAATAATATTTAGCCACCACTAATCTATTATATGACGCATCCATGACATCAATATACCTACCAATATTATTTTATTCAAGTAAGATAAATACTAACGCGACTTTTGTTTTTTGTACGCTGGCTTCCCAAAAGTGTTACTGTAGTAGTAATGTAATTTAAACGTAATGCAAAACGGCAGCCAGTCTAAATTTTTCGTCCCCGAACCAGTTCGCCATAAATCAGTTCGACCCAACTACATGCATATATGGTGAAATAGTGCATATGTGGCAATGTACCTACACAAAAATAACATTGGTCACAAGTTTGTCACTTTATCAATAATCTGTAGGTGGGAATCTTAAACTGTAATACATTATTTGCTAATAAAGTGGGGTTTTGTGTGAAGTTCTCGATGATTTTTGGTGCGTGTGTAGGTGTGGGTGTCTTTATATGAGGAAGTTCCAATTCGCATATACATAATGATATACTTATTTGCATTGTCATTTTGCAAATATATGTCAAACATGACATTTTTCGCACTGTTTAAAATTACTTTTATGAAAATGACGTTTTCGCACGCTTTAAATTATTGTTTTGAAAAGGGCATTCGCGCGCATAAAAATGGAAATATCAGAAAATTCCGGAAAAATATGTCCATTAGGTTGATCGCTCTGGCCCTATTTACACGCGCCTGCAACATTATTGACAAAAGGCACAAACTTAAAATTATATAACAACAAGATAATTTATATAACGCAAATATCACATTTTTATTGTTGAATTAATATTATTATTATTATTATCAAATACCAGTACATAATGTCGAACAAGTAATTGTGTAATGGGCAAGTTATACTTACTTGTGAGTACTAATACATGCTTCGAATTATTAAAAATCTTTTACAGTTACTTTTAAATGTTTAAGCATTTATTAGTTGGAACAACACGCAATGAATAAATACCTTGGTTTTGCTCATGTAATAAGGTCAACAGAGTGTGGTTGTCGTAGTGGTGGTGTGTTGTGGTGGTGGAAGTGGTAGTTGTGGTGGTGGTCTTAAGTTATTTGTTTCTAGTACAAAAATATTGCAGCTAGTTATGAATATAATACTTTGATTATTTATTTGTTTGGCTGAACCTTGCCACGTCTAGCAGAACAAAGTACATCTCGTATGTGGAGTACGCCTGGTCATTATATACTTGGCATCTGCATAAGGTAGGCTATTCTTACCGCTCAAACCATAGCCAACAGACTGACCTAAATCAAATCATTTATTTATATATATATGAATCATATAAACATGGCATGGTATACATTGGACAACATACATAATTAGAATATAAAATGGTAAAATCAGACACATAGTAATAGTAATGATGACAATGATCATATATTATACGTGTAATAGTTATATGACATGTACACGTAAATGTGTGCAGTATGTATATGTGTTTATTCAAGTTGGTGTTGTAGTACAGGGTCTGTTAAGTTCATTTTGCCTATGGTTGAACATTTCATAACAGAATTGGCCAACAGTTGGAGTTACTTGTTCTGGGCTGTCAAGAATAAAACACATTTTTCCAGTTCAAACAGAAATGTGAACTCAGAACATATTTGACCGACTTTATAGTATAGTATTTTTCTTAAATGCATATTTATTGGACACCGAGTCAAAAAATGAATCTCATCTTCTGGTTCTTTTTGGCACAGCCGGCATATACGGTCATTTCTATGGATATTCCTATAACGTCCTACCTCCATTTCCAGTCTGTCAGCACATAAACGTAGTTTTGTGAGAGCTTGTCTAAAATTAGTATTTTTTATATATTTCAAGTAATTTGCCATTTCATATTTGTTTTTAATATGTTTAAATATTTGCAGCTTTTCAGAGTTCTGTAGCTTAATTTTAAAGTGTTCGTAATATCTGTCATCAAGGATTTTGTTTACGTAGCTAGAGTTTGGTTTTGGGTGAATTTTAGCGTTAGTTAATAGACTTTTGTCAATGTTGTTACTATCAAGCATATCTTGTAAATAAGCATGCCAGCCTATGTTGTGTTGTGTTTGTAGCTCTTTGCTACATGATACTGTATCATATAATATAGATTTTGATTCTTCTACATTTTCTAGGTACATAAAATATTTACAAATATTTGTATGCATGTTATTTATAAGTGGGTAGCGCCCCAGTTCACTCCTGCTGGCAATGTTAACACTGTTTCGTGGGACTTGAAGATTAATTTTACAGAATTTTATATTGAATTTTTCAAAGGGTTCAGACTCTAATATGTCAAATAATTTGTGTTGGTTGTGTTTCTTTAGTTTGTCATGCAGTTCCGTGCCCCATACTTCCGAGTTATAGAGTAGAATAGGTTTAATTAGTGTATCAAACAGTTGATTATATATATGTGGGGGTGGATTGACACCCGAGAAAGCTTGGTGTAATCTGAAGAGTGCTTTTGATCCCTTATTACGGAGTACAGTTTTAGTTTCAGTAAAGTTTCCAGCGGAGTTTATAGTGCAACCCACATACGTGTATGCATTTGTTTGAGAAATTGTATTGTTATCTAGGTAGAGTTTAGTAGTTGTGGGGCTTTTCCCTTTTTGTATGATCATAATATTTGATTTTGAATGGTTTATATTTAGGTGCCATAGCTTACAGAAGTCATCAAGACTATTAAGACATCCCCGAAGGCCTTGTGGGGTTTCAGATAGGAGGAGGAGGTCATCAAAAGACTACATCGGTACAGTGATAACGCCTGATCTATTTATAGCACGGCTGGACATTACCGCAATTGCACCACACGCTGTAATATCAGTTACGATCTTGTATTATAAAATGTTGTTTCTATCCATCCCCCAGCATGATTAAATGGATAAAAACCAATTGTTTGTAGTATTCATCTATTACCAAGTGTTCGCTTAACAAAGTTTACACGCCCGCGGTAGTCTTCACACATCAATGCGAACTCGTTATGCCCTATATAATAAGTATACCTGCAAGGTCTGCGGAGCGACCTAATTTTCGTTGGCGGTTGAATGACACCATATTATTCTCCGGACGCTAAATACTGATAAAAAAAACACCCACATCAAGTCCTACGGACTAGTATACACGTACTTTCGATCACCTTAGTCACAAAGGGCTACAGTACACTTAGATATGATAACGACTATGTACAGCTAGCATGGTCACCGATCGTTAACATGGGCGGATCCAGGAAATATTTTTAGGGGGGGGGGGGACCAAAAAAGAAGGGCACATTGACTCGTCAAAAGGGCACCTTACTACAAGTTTTGATATTTACAATTAATATGAATTCCTACAGTTCTACGTCATAATATACTAGCAATAATGAAGTAAATTGGCGTCACTCGCGTTAGAACCTCAATGGGGCCCCATTGAGACTCAATAACACAGACACATATCTGCAAGCTTGCGCATGTACACGAAAATCTTGATTTCATTTATCTACAATATAATTATTGTTTACTTAAAAAAAAAAAAATTCTACAAACAAAAAGGGCACTTGGACATTTTGAGGGCACTTGAACAATTTTTTGGGGGGACGCGTCCCCCTGGTCCCCTCCCTTGGATCCGCCCATGGTTAAGCATTCAATTAACTTGATAACAGGCGAATAAACATTACAGTACATCCTTCGACTTCTTAATTCTGTCCATTATATATTTATACTGCTTGTTTTTTGTCAAGTGTCAGTGACTATACCTCGATTTTCCCCCGACATCAGCGTATGGTGAATTCAACACAAACGGATGTACAACTGGGCTTTTCCCCAGTGTATAGCTTATGTCGTAGTCCAGTGGCGGATCCAGAGGGATGAATAGGGTGGCTAGCCACCCCCTCCCTTCCTGGGCAATTTTTTTAACATTCATTCTAAACATATACCGTTACTTCAAAGTTTTGTTCATGCATATAAAACCATTCCGTTGGCGAACATAATATGCATAGCCCTGTTGTCAATCAGGTGTGCAACTTAACCGAGTATGGCTGGCATCGGTAAGGACAAAATTAAATCGTTTTCTATATATTTTGGTGTGAATCAGGAAAACGGCGAAAAACGTATCAACTTTATGGAATTATTCATTAAGAATTAGATCCTCGGGAATCAGTGAAATAAGGCTCTAAAATGTCCAGAATGCCGAAACTTCAGGGGGCTTTGCCCCCAGAACCTTCACCATCGCTCAGCCCCCACCGGTTCACTCCATCTCAATCCAGCTACCCCCGTCTTATTATTTTCTAGATCCGCCACTGTAGTCACATGGTTTTGCTGGACAAATAAGAATTTAATAAACGCTATATGTGAGCCCTAAGTTCTGCCAGCGAACGTTTCGCTACGTTGGCGAACTATTTGATTGGTTGTTGAAGTGACCATTTGGTTTACCGTGAAGCGCATAAACCAGTTTAGCGGACGTTTTTCTGCTCGGTAGAGCTGGGCGGTATACGTATAATATACCGTTCAGTATCATGCCAATACCAATTTACCGTACCGAGAAAATTTCTAAATACCGAAATTTCGGTATTGAAAAATGTTTAGTAAAGCACTAACAATATATCTGACGAACGCAAAATGGGTTGGATATAAATCAGATGAAAGCCTTGTGTATGGCATTTAATTTTATTTAGATGAAATTAGCAGGTGAGCCTTAACTCTGGCATGTAAAAAAATACCGAATACCGTACCGATACCGTCATAAATCACCCGAAAAATACCGATATACGATACCGAACCTCAAATTTCAATACCGCACAGCTCTACTGTGGCTGAACTCAGTTTGCACCATGGAATTATGGAATACCGGCTGTGGCATGCTGATTGCAATTTTCTATTTTCTCGTTTCTGTTTGCGTATTGCTATTTGTTCGTTGCTACTTGCTAATTGTTCGTTGCCATTTTCTGACTGCTCTTTGCTAATTGCACCATTTTAAAAGTGGTGAGGGTTAATCATCAGGGCCGTTGTTAAGCATGGCACGAGATGTGTCCAGGGGGCATGTTACCCCGGGGAAATTTATAAACTGGATGGCTTGAAACGCATTTTCTGGACATTGGACTATTTCTCATTCCAGCCAGTGCTCCACAACTGGTGTAACAAAGGCCGTGGTATGTACTATCCTGTCTATTGAATGGTGCATATAAAAGATCCCTTGCTGCTAATCGAAAAGAGTAGCCCATGAAGTGGCGACAGCGGGTTTCCTCTCTCAATGTCTGTGTGGTCCTTAACCCTATGTCTGACGCCATATAACCGTAAATAAAATGTGTTGAGTGCGTCGTTAAATAAAACATTTTTTTCCTTGACTTTCATAAAAAATAAATAAAGTTCACTATTCCAGGAACGGATCTGTCTAGGTAGGGCAGATACAGCCTACAACTCCCCCCCCCCCCCCAAAAAAAAAAAAAAACCCCCACAAAAACCCACAAAACCCCCACAAAAAACAACAACAACAACAACAAAACAACAAACAACAACAACAAAAAAACAAAAACAACAACCAAAAAACAAACAACCGATACAAAGGTGCATTTGTAAATTATAACTTTAACTAGAACTATTCTAGGGACGGCTCTGTCTATGTAGGGCAGTTATACATAAATTTTTTTTGCAAATTATAGCTGTAAAGTGCACTGTTATAGAGACAGCTATCTTGGTAGGGCAGATATACATAAAAATGACAGAGCCTATTGTTCATTAGTAATTTTGAAAATCTATACAATTTCAACGCAAAAACTATTAGGCTATCAGTATGCAACTTTGATCACGCAACTTTAAGGCGTTCGTTACTTGAGTTTCAGAAAAATATACTGAATGTTGAATGTTGTTCTGTCAGAGCAATATTAACGTTCACATTCAGAACAAGCAGTTGTAACACACGCATGTCATAGGCTCTTCCGTCCAGGACAGGAAAATGTTTTAATTGAGTGGGAGAGGGTGTCGCCCGCGAGGGCATGTGCAGTGAGTATAAGCATCCCGACCAGGGTAGATAGCGGACGAGGGTTGGTTTTGGTGCTCTTGAATTTGCAAATGTCCTGTAGGATTAAGGACAAATATTACGTACTTTCTTGAAGACAATTTCCAAGTATTTCGAATGTTTTATGGCCAACATGTAGATGCTATTTTGATGATATGACGCATCAGAGACAAAAATGAAATGGGATGCAATACTTTATGCAATACCCTTTGCTGAACACGTTTGAGGACTACTACACCTGTACTCTTAACAGGGCATTAGATATATATATATATGTGTTGACGGTGATTGGTGATGATACAATGTTTATGAACGTAATGTGTTTCGTTTTTCATAAATATGTGCACTATTAAAGGAACTGATCATAGTTCTGCGGTACACGTACCTTTTCTGTTACTATGGTTATAATAAGCAATTGCCGAAAATATTTAACATATACCTCGGGTCAATATATTTAACAGGTACCTCGGGTCAATAACCCGGGTCAATACCTTTAACTTCTGTTGCGTGCTATACATGCAAAGGTGCAGCAACGCGCATGCGCGTGTGGTGTTTCCTCGATGTAGTTCAAAAAATATATACTTGCATTGAACTTATGTTGATTTGCTCATGATATAAAAATTTCAGTCAGGAGCAATGCTATTTTTAATGCGTTGAAAGAATGTACCTTAAAACCCCCCAACAAATTATAACCCATGTCAACAAAGTTATATTTAAGAATGATTTTGGAGCGATATGCACCAATATATCTAGTAAGCACATCATCGTAAATGTTTCTACCTTCAAATTACCAGTCTATTTCTTGTTCCAACCAGTACACCACGACTGGTATATCAAATGCCGTGGTATGTACTACCCTGTGTGGGATGGTGCATATAAAAAATCCCTTGCTGCTAATCGAAAAGAATAGCCCATGAAGTGGCGACAGCGGGTTTCTTCTCTCATATCTGTGTGGTCCATAACCATATGTCTGACGCCATATAACCGTAAATAAAATGTGTTGAGTGCGTCGTTAAATAAAACATTTCTTTCTTTCTTTCAAATTACCAATGTGTATTTATATATGTGTGTGTGTGTGTGTGTGTGTGTGTGTGTGTGTGTGTGTATTAGTACTGATTTAAGAGGCTTGGGCAAAGGGAAATAACCTATGACCTGTGTGCTGTTTTTAATGTTAAATCTAGTTCTGATGCTACTATTGTTTGATCACACTCAACATCCTACTTCCTACGTTTTTTATGTTTTACTCTTTTCTTTCTCACAATCTATTTAGCTTAACAATCACATGAAGTGAAAATAGTTCAGCTTTCCTGTTTCTACTGACTCACAAAGTGCTATTACATGTGTTATGTACACGTTTTTGTTTACAAACAGAGCCATCAAAAAATGTCAAGTTTGATCCAATGTATATTGCTTGCAAGACACACATTTTACTCATGAATTAGAACCATATAACTCGATGGGGATACAAATGTTGTTGTTTTTTAATTCAGTTACAAGCATGGCATGAGGGGTGGAAGTTATGCTAAACAATAACTTTGAATATGAACGTAATAAAATAAAATCAGATAACTCTGGTAACTTTATTATTTTGGATATTGCTATAGAGGGAGAACGAATAACACTTGTAAACATTTACGGACCTAATACTGATAAGCCCAGTTTCTTTGAAAATATTTTAGAATATATTGAAGAATTTGCTAATGAATCCTAATGCGAGACAAACTCTTTTACAGAACATTGAAGTTTTTGATTTGAAAGATCCTTTTGGGGAATTGTATCATTTTTTGAGAAGATATACTTGGAGAAAACCAAACCCACCGAAACTCGCTAGATTAGATTTCTTTCTTTTATCCAATAATTTAATGCCACATACTAAAAAGGTTATAATAGAGAATAGCTATAGATCAGGCCACTCACCTGTAGTGTTATATGGGAAATTAAACGAAATGAAAAAAAGGCCAAGGTTTATGGAAATTTAATAATGCACTGTTAACTGACAAAGAATATGTAAAAACTATAAAGGAAGTTGTAAATAATGTAACAATACAATATGCTGTCTTAATTTACAACCCACTAATTTTAAACACACTTCCAAAAGATGAAATACAGTTTATAATAAATGACCAACTTTTTCTGGAAATATTATTAATGAAAATAAGAGGTAAAACAATATCATATTCAGCATTTAAAAAGAAAAAAGTAATGAATTTGAAAATATACGTTGTCAGAATATTAAAGAGTTGGAAGAAACTGAAAGTGATAATAATGAATTGTTAGAACAAAGAAAACAGGAATTGGTAGATTTGAGGAGAGAAAAACTAAAAGGTCATTATGTCCGGGCTGAGCAAAATGGATTGAAGAAGGTGAAAAACCAACAAAGTAATTTTGCAACATGGAATCGAGAAACTATTACAGCAAATTAATATTACGAATTGATTTAAATAATGGAACAATAGTCAGTGACCAAAAACAAATGTTAAAAGAAATAAAATATTTCTATCAAATGTTATACTCAGCACCAACTGACCAACCAGTTAATTATATAGCAAACAAAATTTCCGACTATACATTTAATAAATTAATTAATGACGAAGCGCAATCATTGGATCAACAAATTACTTATTCGAAGCTCTGAATTTTCTTTAAAATATGAAAAACGATAAAATTTGTTTGGTCTGATTTAGGATATTTTATAATTAGATCAATTAGTTACAGCTATGCTGTTGGAGAAATATCAGTGGTTCAAACGTTAGGAATAATAATATGCATTCTAAAGCCAAATAAGCCTAATAAAAAAAAAATTAAATTGGAGATCTATCACTCTTTTAAATTGTTCATATAAAATAGCTGCAGGCTGCATAGCTAACAGAATTAAAACGGTTCTTGATAAAATAATAAATGATGATCAAATGGGTTTCATTGAGAGTCGATATATTGGAGAAAACATACGCTTAGTATACGACATTATGCAGTATATCGAAACTCATTACATACCTGGTCTTTTGATACTAACAGATTTTCATAAGGCATTTGATTCTGTATCTTGGTCCTTTATAGAAAAAGCATTAGAAATATTTAACTTTGGATCATCAATAAAAAGATGGGTAAAAACGTTTTATAATAAGTCTAGTATAATCCAAAATGGTCATATATCAGAATCATTTAAGCTCGAAAGAGGATGTAGGCAAGGAGATCCACTTTCTCCGTATATTTTTTATAATTTGCGCTGAAATCCTTGCTATTTTGGTTAGAAACAACAAAGATATCAAGGGCATTACTACTGATGGCAAAGAATACCTGATATCACAATACGCTGATGATACTACGTTTATTTTAGCTGGATTATCCCGGTCTCTGAATAATACTATGGTTTTACTTGACTATTACTCAGATATGTCTGGTTTAAGAATTAATTGCACGAAGTCGAAAGCCATTTGGATAGGTAGCAAAATGCATTTCAAGGAAGTCTATCACCACACATGATGGACACTATAATCGGGTGCAGAACATTTTAATCTACTTGGTATAAACTTTACAGTCAATTTAGATTGTATAATAGAACATAATTATAATTCAAAGATTATAGAAATGCAGCACTTAATTAAAACTTGGTCAATTAGAAAACTGTCTGTCCTTGGAAGGGTTACAGTCCTTAAAACTTTAATAATACCAAAAGTGATCCATTTACTATTAACACTACCAAATCCACCAAAACATATCACAGAAACGCTTTAAAAAAAAAAAAAAAAAAAGATTTAGCAAAATAAACCCGAAAAGGTCAAGCGAGAAATATTAACACAAGATTATAAATATGGTGGCCTAAAAGTTCCAGATATACAACACCTTGTTTCATCTCTAAAATCTACATGGATACAAAGACTTTTTCGGCAAACAACAAAATGGATTACACTATTTGAATCCACTACTGGTTTAAACACTAAAGATCTCACTATATATGGAGATTATTTTATTGCAATGAAAAAAGAATATATAACAAATGTGTTTTGGAGATATGCCTTATTCAGCTGGGTACTAGTTCAACAAAAACCAAACGTTACAAAACACAGAAGATATCCAGGGACTTAATATTTGGTATAATACGAAGATATTAAAAAATAATAAACCATTTTTATACAACAGTTTTATTAACAAAGGAATTATTTTCATTAACGACTTACTTGATGAACAAGGAACTTGTTTTAATTTGAAACTTTCACCCAAAAGTATAACATAAAATATTAAATATTAAAGTATAATATAAAAACATTAAATATTATAAATAATTCATTTATTGCTGTTAAAAGACCAGTTCTGCCGTTTAAATTGGAACTCTTGGTAACTATAGACACGATAAGTAAGGTTATATATAATATTTTGAACAATAAAATTACACTTCCAAAGGCACAAACAAAATATGCAAATAAGGGTCTAACATTTGATCGCTTTACATGGGGAAAAATATTCTGTTTTACCAAACGTTTAAGAAACACCACTTTGATATGGTTTCAGTACAGACTGTTACACAGAATTATTAAACTATTCTGTTTTACCTTTTAAATGTTTAAGAAACACCACTTTGATATGGTTTCAGTACAGACTGTTACACAGAATTATTAAACTATTCTGTTGTACCTTTTAAATGTTTAAGAAACACCACTTTGATATGGTTTCAGTACAGACTGTTACACAGAATTATTAAAATATTCTGTTTTACCTTTTAAATGTTTAAGAAACACCACTTTGATATGGTTTCAGTACAGACTGTTACACAGAATTATTAAACTATTCTGTTTTAAATTTTAAATGTTTAAGAAACACCACTTTGATATGGTTTCAGTACAGACTGTTACACAGAATTATTAAACTATTCTGTTTTAAATTTTAAATGTTTAAGAAACACCACTTTGATATGGTTTCAGTACAGACTGTTACACAAAATTATTAAAATATTCTGTTTTACCTTTTAAATGTTTAAGAAACACCACTTTGATATGGTTTCAGTACAGACTGTTACACAGAATTATTAAACTATTCTGTTTTACCTTTTAAATGTTTAAGAAACACCACTTTGATATGGTTTCAGTACAGACTGTTACACAGAATTATTAAACTATTCTGTTTTAAATTTTAAATGTTTAAGAAACACCACTTTGATATGGTTTCAGTACAGACTGTTACACAGAATTATTAAACTATTCTGTTTTACCTTTTAAATGTTTAAGAAACACCACTTTGATATGGTTTCAGTACAGACTGTTACACAGAATTATTAAACTATTCTGTTTTAAATTTTAAATGTTTAAGAAACACCACTTTGATATGGTTTCAGTACAGACTGTTACACAGAATTATTAAAATATTCTGTTTTACCTTTTAAATGTTTAAGAAACACCACTTTGATATGGTTTCAGTACAGACTGTTACACAGAATTATTAAACTATTCTGTTTTACCTTTTAAATGTTTAAGAAACACCACTTTGATATGGTTTCAGTACAGACTGTTACACAGAATTATTAAAATATTCTGTTTTACCTTTTAAATGTTTAAGAAACACCACTTTGATATGGTTTCAGTACAGACTGTTACACAGAATTATTAAACTATTCTGTTTTAAATTTTAAATGTTTAAGAAACACCACTTTGATATGGTTTCAGTACAGACTGTTACACAGAATTATTAAAATATTCTGTTTTACCTTTTAAATGTTTAAGAAACACCACTTTGATATGGTTTCAGTACAGACTGTTACACAGAATTATTAAACTATTCTGTTTTACCTTTTAAATGTTTAAGAAACACCACTTTGATATGGTTTCAGTACAGACTGTTACACAAAATTATTGGTACAAACACGTTTTTACATATGACAAACTACGTAGATTCAGATAAATGTACATTTTGTAATAACTTTCCTGAAACTTTGCAACATTTGTTTTATGATTGTGCCAAAGTACGACATCTTTGGATAGATGTAGAATAAAAATGTAGTTATCTTTGGCATGATAGATACTGATTTGGTTAAAACTGTAAACTGGTTAACAATTAATATTAAATATTATATTTACACCATGAAAATGCTTAACATTAATTTATGTATTAATACTATAAAAGTTATTTTTAAAAGGAAATTTGAAATAGAGAAATACATTTATTTTAAAAATTTAATGACTGAAGGGGCAAGTGGCTTGACCTTTTTATTTGAAAAAAAAGAAAACAAGATACACAAATTCCGTAAAACGTCTGTCGTCTAACTGTACTCATTTTTCTTACCAGTATTTCTAACAGAAACATAACACAAAAGGAAGCGAAAAATTCCACTTGAAATGCTGACTACGGTACTAGAGAAGAAACCCGCTACATTTTTGTCCATTATTAGCAAGGGATATTTTATATTCACCATCCCTCAGACAGGATAGCACATATCACGACCTTTGATATACCAATCGTGGTGAACTGGCTGTAACGATAAATAGCCTAGTGGCCCACCGACGGGAATCAATCTAAGACCGTGCATCAAGAAAACGAAGAGAAAAAAAGAAACAACAAAAAAGATGTTTGACATCCAGCAGCCGATGATTAACGAAATGATATATGTTCTAGTGGTATCGTTAAACTACACACACTTTTTTTCCTTTCACATTAGCAATTTTTAGAACCGGGGACGGGTCGAGGGGTACGGGTCCTCCAACTTTTACTTGTAGGTCAACAGTGGAACATTTGCCCAAGATCCATTGACATATAATGTGTGTGTGTGTGTGGGGGGGGGGGGGGGGGGGGCGTGGAGTACTTTTTATTTTACTGTATTTTTATATATATATATATATATATATATATATATATAAAACCAGACATACATACGTACGTACATACATACATACATACATACATACATACATTCTTGTATTGTTTGTTTGAACGAGAGGCCTTCTGGATTCGTACATTACAGACAAAACAGCCATTTGGAATCAACGTTGAATCTGGTAAAGCTGTAAAAAGAGATAAAATAATTTTTCCAATAATTTACAGTCGACGTAGCGTTGATATTGGTAAACTTATGAAGGAGGAGTTTTTAAATCTGCAAACTGTTATGAAAAACCCTATTACAGCACGTCCGGTTATTGCATATAGAAAAAATCCAAGTCTCAAGGATATCTTAGTCTCCACCCGACTACACGCCGCTTAAGCCTCTAAGCCAATCCATTTTTCAGTGGTTGGTTTGTTGTTATCCCTTTCCTAACAATTTTTTAAAAACAAATACATCGTATCCGGCTGTAAACAAAACATAGTACTAGCCAAATAAATTTAAAACAAGACCGAAAAACAGTTATATTTTGTATATCACAACGGTCAATTTAAAATCAATTTCGAATCCCTGGGGCAAAATTAGAAAATAAAAATGTTTTAGTTTTAAAAAATTCCTGAGCCAGTGCGTTCATTCATTCTTAAATACATACATACATACATACAAACATCTATACATACATCTATACATACATAAATACATGCATACCTACATACATGCATACATACATACATTATTCATACATCAATACATACTAGCCAGTGCCAGGTCTGCCCACTGTTTTATGCACGTAAGATTGTAGGCCCCATGCATGTGGTTGAGTTAAAGAGCATCCTTTTTTATGGATGCCTCAATAGCTCAGAGCGCATCGTTGCTAGTCTTGCAATTTGCGGGTGATTCGGTGCCACAGGTTCGAGTCCCAGCAACGGCATGGGGCAATTTGTGAGGCAAGAAAGGATTTAATTATCCCCTGCGCCAGTGCGTTAATATCTATGTATGTAACAGTCAACCTCGACATACATATAATATATAGATATTCATTCATCAATACATACTAGCCAGTGCCAGGTCTGCGCACTGTTTCATGCACGTAAGCGGGATCGACCGCGTAGATTGTAGGCCCCATACATGTGGTTGAGTTAAAGAGCATCCTTTTTATGGATGCCTCAACAGCTCAGAGCGCATCGTGGTTAGTTTTGCAATTTGCGGGCGATTCGGTGCCACAGGTTCGAGTCCCAGCAACGGCATGGGACACTTTGTGAGGCCAGAAAGGATTTAATTATCCCCTGCGCCAGTGCGTTAAAGCCGCACACTCTAGTTCCATCCAGCGAAAATAAATTATAATTTGGTTAATCTACAAACCTGTAACACACTTAGATCACGTTTTTATCAAATGGAGTGAAAAAGCAGGTTTTATATCGATAAATACCATGGGAATCCCATGTCCCAATTGCTTGAAATAATTTTGAAAGTTAATATTCTGATGTCACCGGTAGATGTCGCTCGAAGCACAACAATGCCTACGTCACGACAAATTTCACAGACTTGGGTTGCGTTCGTTTCACCTCTCCTGGACATGTTCCAACTGTTCTGTCCTGGTTGTATCCCCTCTCCAGATATCGTAAGACTTAGCAAAATTATTGGTTTTAAGGGTTTGTAACGTCTTGTATTGAGACACTTACTTGTCTGAACTTTATTGTTACTGAAAATGTTCACGAACTGTGAAGAAAAATCTCACAAATGAATAACAACAAATCGGATGTTGATTGCGCGAACCGTGCACGAGAAAACAAACCGAACCAAAATGATAACGGTCACGTGATATACCAACGTCTGTGACATTGAAATGGAAATATCCCCTCTAAAAATAGATTTGACCTCGCTTGCTTAACGGTTGTTTCTCGACAACACGTCTTGTGAAAAAATGCAAAAAATGCATTTCGTGGTTTTACAAACATCAGGATTACCACAAAGCACTTCAGGTGAATGGAAATGTGTATTCTAAATAATAAAATGTAAGTAAAGTGCAATTTTATTTGTGAAAAATGGGGTTTAATAGCGAAAAACAACGCCGTAATGGTTAACAAATAAAACGTAACTAGGGTGTGTCCCTTTAATATCTATGTATGTAACAGTTAACCTCGACATACATACAATATATAGATATTCATACATCAATACATACATACATACATACATACATAGTGTGGGTTGTCCCCCAATAGTGGGTTGTCTCCCCACCCCACCCCTCAAAAAACAAAAACAAAATAAAAAATCCTGTTTTCTCGTTCCAACTACATATGTAGTTTGCAAAGACTGGTGTATTAAAGGATTTGACATGTCTGTGCCTAAATACGGGTATATTGTGGTATAATGTCAAAAGTTGAAAGTTAAACTTTGTTTTATTTTATGACAAATCAAGACCACATCGATTGATTTATTAATCATCGGTTATTAGATGTCGAATATTTTGACTCATAGGCTTCAGAGGAAACCCGCTACATTTTTCCATTGGAAACAATGGATCTTTTATATGCACTTTTCTACAGACAGGACAGCACATACCAAATTCTGTTTTTTCTTTCATGTCCAAATTTAACCACGTTAGGGGCAGGATTTAGCTCAGTCGGTTGAGTGCTCTCTTGAGGTGCTTGCATCGCAGGATCGAACCACCTCGGTGGATCCATTCAACTGACTGGAATTTGTCTCGTCCCACCAATGCACCAGAACTGGTCAAATGTCGTGGTATGTGCTATCCTGTCTGTGGGAAAGTGCATGTAAAAAGATCCCTTGCTGCTTTAACAAAAATGTAGCGGGTTTTCTCTAATGCTTAGTGTCAGAATTACCAAATGTTTGACATCCGATAGCCGATGATTAATTAATTAATTAATTAATGTGCTCAATCTAATTAAAATTAGCTCCACTATTACATGTGGATCTAACAGTAGCCCGTTGGAGCTCATGTCCAGTTGAAGTTTCATTCGACCAATCAAAACCTTACTTGCAAAATCATGCCAGTGATTTGAAAAGAATGTGAAAACATTCGGGATTATGCCGAGGGTATACGAAATGATTCGGGTGAATTACGAAGTATGCCGGAAACTAATTGCAATATAAAATTTTATATAAAATTAGTTTCATGACGAAAAAAAAAAACGTGATGGTATAGCCATAAAATCTGTTTATACTAGTATACAATCCAGAGTTTATTACTTCACTTTTCTCCGTTTTTTTTTTTTTTTTTTTAATATTGAAATTGACCAACAAGTTCGCCTATTGCATAAAGTCTCGCCCGATATTTTTAGAATTTGTATGCTCCCGAATAACGCTATAAAAGGCGAAGTGTAATTGGTCGATATTTAAATTATTATTTATAAATGAAATGATACCTGGACATGGGAGTCCACGCAATGCTGTTAGATCTACTGGTAGACCCAGTAGAGCTAATTTTAATCGGATTGTAATGTGCTCTAGTGGTGTCGTTAAACAAAAACAAACTTTAGAGAAAGAGACAAACACACACAGTCTCTGTCAATCTTTCTCTTTCCCCCCTCTGCCCCCCCCCCCCCCCCTTCGTTGCTCTCTCTCTCTCTCTCTCTCTCTCTCTCTCTCTCTCTCTCTCTCTCTCTCTCTCTCTCTCTCTCTCTCTCTTTCTCGCTCTCCCTCCCTCCCAGGATATTGAGCACTGTCATTTTGAATTCCTTTTGAAACAAACGTTCCAGTGATTTAGCCTGTAAAAATTTTTATTTAGGGTATTCTCTTCCAGCCTGTGCAGAAGAAATATTATATTATATGAACATATTAAAGAAACCCTTGTTCATAAAAAAACATAAATATGTGAGGTTTATCGAGATTCTTCTCAATAAACAGTTGTACACATTTTCGTGTCAGTGAATTTGAGTTGAAGCGACAAAAAGAAAACCCCCCAAAAACAACAACAAACAAATACAAGAATCTGGACACAAAAAGACAACAACAACACTATGCAAAACAACATTTTAATGATTTCATCTCGAAATTTAATGAGGTACATTTTTACAACAACTAATCGAAGATACAGACCCGTGTGTGCGTATAGGTTAAATATTCATACAAACATAATAATATATAATGTTTAAATATAATAGATACGTATAATAGGCTTGCTCGCATACATTACTTTAAACACATCGAGATAACATTATCTTTCTTTTGAACAAAAACCACATCCCACCCCCAAAAAGAACCCTTCGAACCACATCCCCCCGCCCAAAAAAAAAAAAAAGCCACCCCAAAACAACAAACACATACACCCAAAAAACTAAAAAAAACAAAACAAAAAAAACCCACCACAGAGGAAATAGTGTTTCTTTCTGCTATTTGTTTGGCAATATGTTCACTTATTCACAATCAAGAATATAAAGTTAATAACGTTTTTGTAAATGCTAAGATGAAATATCACCCCCTCCTGCAATCTAATATATATATATATATATATATATATATATATATATATATATATATATATATATATATATATTATAAATATAGTGTATTTAATGCGTGGTTGAAATGTACATACTCAATAGACTGAAATGTACGGTAAATTATCAGTGGATAAATTATCAAAATATAATTCGTTGGTTGTGGACGAAGTATCTTGAGTTCATCAGCGGACGATTTTTTTCGGGGACGAATCCACCGAAACATATTTTAATTAACCCTACTAAATACAGACTCTGTGAGCCGTCGGGTTCTTGATGCTTTAACAAGATTTGTAAAAAAGAAAACACACACACACACACACACACACACACACACACACACACACACACACACAAAGCAACTGAATTAAACTTGCGTAAATACATATTTTATCAGGTATCAAGTTCTGATCGCTATAATATGATAAAACAAGCAATTGAATTAACATTGAGTAAAAATAGACTTTATGAGGTACATATATCAAGTTCTGATCGTTATATGAACAAATATATTTATTTAACCCTGAGTAAATACAAAATTTATTAGGTAGCAAGATCTAAACATTTTATCATACGTTGAAAAAAATAATTGAACTAACCCCGAGTAAATGCAGACTTTGTAAGGTATCAAGATTTCAGATATGCTATGATAAAAAAGTAACTGAAGTAACCCGAGGAAATAAAGATTTTATGATGTATCAATTTCTAATCGTTATGATATAAAACAATTTACTTAACACTTAATAAATACAGTCTTTATGATGTATGAAGGTTTAATCGTTATGGTATATGTTACCTCTAATAAAATAAAGAAAGCAACCCAAATAATCCCGAGTAAACAAACACATTATGAGGCACCAAATTCTGATTCAGACGTAAATGAGACAATAGAATATATTAATACTCATTAATATAAACTGTGATAATGTGTGTATAGTGTTAATATATCATATGTCTCTATAACAGATATGATAAAAACAACTGAATTAGCAGAGGCCGTAACAACAATTACGTAACGACCCCCCCCCCCCCCCCCCCCCCCCCCCCCCCCACCCCAATGTACAGTTTTGTAACGCTGATACCACCAGTCCCCTGTCAAATCGCGTGACGCTTCTCAGCACCCCGGTCTTTTTCTGTCAATATGTCTTAATGTGACTACCATTTGACTGGATTTTCTGTTTGTATTTTATTTTGATTTGGTTTGTTTGGTATTAAATTAAAGAGAGAGAAAAAATACATTCGTTAATCAACACAATGGCATTTTACCTTAAGAATAAAAATATGACGTTGTTTTGAAAACGTTACGTAACTATTGACAAACGAAAAAAAGAAGTCTGTTTTGTTTAATGACACCACTAGAGCACATTAATTAATTAATCATCGGCTATTGGATGGCAAACATTTGGTAATTCTGATTCGTAGTCAACAGAGGAGACCCACTACAGTGTCCCTAATGCAGAAAGGGATCTTTTATATGCACTTTCCCACAGACAGGAAAGCACATACCACAGCCTTTCAGCAGTTGTGATGCATTGGTTGGAACGAAAAAAAAACCAAGTCAGTTGAACGGATCCACTGAGGTGATTCGATCCTGAGACGCAAGCACCTCAGGCGAGTGCTCAATCGACTGAGCTAAATACTGGCCCTTGACAAACCATGACCCTCCTCCGTTACGTTTTGTAACACAGCCCATTACCCCCCACCTTCTACGGCGTTACGTAATTGTTGAACTACATCATAATATCTTGAACAACCAAAAGATATGCAAATCAAAGTTATAGTTAGTTTATAATAATTAAAATAGGTTTACTTGTTTACAAACTCTAAATTCTGTAAACTAATAAACAGTATAATAAACCTACAATTCCCCTGAATCTTAAATATGTCAATCCCTTCCTAAGAAACAAAATATATATATATTAAACAAATAAATAAATATAAATAAATAAAACAATCGTTTAATGCTATAGCTGATAATTACATTTGCATATCTTTTCGTGTTCAGTATAAATTGCGCAGTAAAGACAGACATTAACATACATTTGCTTTGTATAATGTTGAACGGCTATTTCAGAACATGGGAAGCGCAAAATTAAATTTTGTTTACACCCATCACCAGCAAAATATTTTGAAAAATGTTTAAACCAAGTATACTTAGAGAAAAAGGTGCATCTTACATACCCAGCCCATTTGTGCTCAATTCTGTAACGGCAGTCAATCTACTATTTATTTGTTTAACTGTACATAAAATATGATATGAATGTTCAATTAAATAACAGATGTTATTAATAATTAACCTTTTTTTTTAAAGTAAATTTATCTATAGATGTCAAGAACCAAAATCTAATTAACCCTGAGCAAATACATACTTTTTTTTAGGTATCAAGATCTGTTTCTCTGACAATGAGTAAAAACTGAATTTATGATATATCAAATTCTGGTTGTCTGACGTTGAGTAAATAATTTATGAGGTATTAAGTTCTGGTTGTCTGACAATGAGTAAAAACAGTTCTGGATATCGAGTTCTGGTTGTCTGATATTGAGTAAATACAGACTTTATGAGGTTTCATGTTCTGATTGTCTGACATTGAGTAAATACAGAGTTTATGATATATCAAGTTCTGGTTGTCTGGCATTGAGTAAAAACTATTTATGAGATGTCAAGTTCTGGTTGTCTGGCATTGAGTAAAAACTATTTATGAGATGTCAAGTTCTGGTTGTCTGGCATTGAGTAAAAAACTATTTATGAGATGTCAAGTTCTGGTTGACTGGCATTGAGTAAAAACTATTTATGAGATGTCAAGTTCTGGTTGTCTGACATTGAGTAAAAACTATTTATGAGATGTCAAGTTCTGGTTGACTGGCATTGAGTAAAAACTATTTATGAGATGTCAAGTTCTGGTTGACTGGCATTGAGTAAAAACTATTTATGAGATGTCAAGTTCTGGTTGTCTGACATTGAGTAAAAACTATTTATGAGATGTCAAGTTCTGGTTGTCTGATATTAAGTAAATATAGAATTTGTTTTAGATATAAGGCTTTGGTTTCTGACACTGAGTAAATACAGAATTTATGAGATATCAATTTCTGGTTGTCTGACACTGAGTAAATACAGAATTTATGAGATATCAATTTCTGGTTGTCTGACACTGAGTAAATACAGAATTTATGAGATATCAATTTCTGGTTGTCTGACACTGAGTAAATACAGAATTTATGAGATATCAATTTCTGGTTTTCTGACACTGAGTAAATACAGAATTTATGAGGTTTCAAGTTCTGGTTGTCTGACACTGAGTAAATACAGAATTTATGAGATATCAATTTCTGGTTGTCTGACACTGAGTAAATACAGAATTTATGAGATATCAATTTCTGGTTGTCTGACACTGAGTAAATACAGAATTTATGAGGTTTCAAGTTCTAGTTGTCTGACATTGAGTAAATACAGAATTTATGAGATATCAATTTCTGGTTGTCTGACACTGAGTAAATACAGACTTTATCAGATATCAAGTTTAGTGAGGTATCAACCTGCGGTGGCTCTGAGATGATAAAAGTGTAGCCCTGAGTAAATACATACTTTATGCAATATCAAGGTATGGTTGTTTTAGATGATAAAATAGTAAAACAGTTAACACTGAGTAAATACAGATTTGTTTTAGGTATTAAGTTCAGGATCCGTGCTTATAAAACTTTAAGTCTAGACTCAAGACTTTATCGCTGAGAAATACGGATTGTATGAGGTATTAAGTTCAGGCTCCGAGCTTATAAAACTTTACGTCTAGACTCAAGACTTTATCGCTGAGAAATACGGATTGTATGAGGTATTAAGTTCAGGATCCGTGCTTATAAAACTTTAAGTCTAGACTCAAGACTTTATCGCTGAGAAATACGGATTGTATGAGGTATTAAGTTCAGGCTCCGAGCTTATAAAACTTTACGTCTAGACTCAAGACTTTATCCCTGAGTAACTATTAAATATTTTAGGTATTAAGTTCAGTCTCCGTCCTTATAAAACTTTAAGTCTAGACTCAAGACATATCGCTGAGTAAATACGGATTGTATGAGGTACTAAGTTCAGGGTCCGAGCTTATGAAACTTTACGTCTAGACTCAAGACTTTATCCCTGAGTAAATACAGATTTTATGAGATATTAAGCTCAGCCTCCGTGTTTATAAAACCTTACGTCTAGACTCAAGACTTTATCGCTGAGTAAATACGGATTGTATGAGGTACTAAGTTCAGGGTCCGAGCTTATGAAACTTTACGTCTAGACTCAATACTTTATCCCTGAGTAAATATGGAATTTCTTAGGTATTAAGTTCAGGCTATGTGCTTATAAAACTTTTAAGTCTAGACACAAGACTTTAGCCCTGAGTAAATACGGATTTTATGAGGTACTAAGTTCAGGCTCCGTGTTTATAAAACTTTAAGTCTAGACTCAAGACTTTATCCTTGAGTAAATACGGATTTTATGAGGTATTAAGTTCAGGCTCCGTTCTTATAAAACTTTAAGTCTTGACTCAAGACTTTATCGCTGAGTAAATACGGATTTTATGATGTATTAAGTTCAGGCTTCGTGCTTATGAAACCCTGGTCCCTCTGAATTACATTAAGCAATATTGTGTATTATCAGTGTAATATAATTTAACATTTCAGCACATATTTTCTGTCGAATATGTGAGGTAACTGTCTTTTAAACATATGATGTACATAATAGAAAATAAATAGAACGATATAAGCACCTGTCAAATGGTGGATTAATTAGAACATATCTCGTACAAAGCAAAATCAACAAGGTATTGTTAATTAACAATTAAACATATAGAAAGTCCAGTTAACCCTAAGTTAATACAAACTTTAAGAGACGCCATGCTATCGTTTTGCTAACATAAATTAAAAATAAAAATACATGTATAAATATTGTCAAAGATATAAACAGTTGCCCATAATAAGATCTATTACAAATACTTATATACTTATATATATATATAACCTGTCTAATTTTTCACCTGTAAATCTTGTTTATTGTGATTTCTGCAACAAAAAAAGCCTCCAATATATATATATCTGTTAGAATACATTCACTGACTCTGTTTTTAAGGTAGGTACCGTTTCAGTTTTGATATCAGAAAGAGGTTGGCTTTTACAAAATTGGTAATTTAATGCTCGTGTCAGACTATCAACTACCAGCACAAAGTTGGCCAATGTTCTGGTCTCACTTCTACGAATGTCCAGTTGTTAATCTGAGCGCTCTTACAACTCGATTCTCGTTGTATAACCCATTAGTTGTTAATCTGAGCGCTCTTACAACTCGATTCTCGTCGTATAACCCATTAGTTGTTAATTTGAGAGCTCTTACAACTCGATTCTCGTCGTATAACCCATTAGTTGTTAATCTGAGCCCTCTTACAACTCGATTCTCGTCGTATAACCCATTAGTTGTTAATTTGAGAGCTCTTACAACTCGATTCTCGTCGTATAACCCATTAGTTGTTAGTCTGAGCCCTCTTACAACTCGATTCTCGTCGTATAACCCATTAGTTGTTAGTCTGAGCCCTCTTACAACTCGATTCTCGTCGTATAACCCATTAGTTGTTAATCTGAGCGCTCATACAACTCGATTCTCGTCGCATAACCCATTAGTTGTTAATCTGAGCGCTCTTACAACTCGATTCTCGTCGGGAGTTGGTGGAAATTACAACACAACCGTCGAATTGATCAACTTCGTCGTGACAGTTGACAGTCAGAGAATAGCATTAGCAAGAGATTGTTAATAATGTATATTTTTTAACCATTAAACATTAAACATGCCGTAATAACCAAAGTATTTCACTCTGCCAAAAGGTTAGAGTTTTAATCAGAACCGGTTTATCCTAGTAGCACATGTAGCACGTGCTACGGTCCCCGCTATTTGTGCTACAGGCCCCGCGGATCCTTAAACCGGCTCTGGTTTTATCTGTATTATGAATTTAGTTTCTCATTTTTGAGATATTAATTTAATATCTGTTGATAGAGAGACGTAGCTCTTTAATGTACGGTTTGTATCGCTGTGTGTTGTATAGCAATAAACAGCAATATATTAATTATCATCTTTCGAGTAATCAACATAGTGCAGTATATTTCTTTACCAATAATAAACATATTAGTATAAGATACTGAGTACATAAATATATACATGCATACACATACATACATACATACATACATACATACATACATACATGCCCCATGCATGTGGTTGAGTTAAAGAGCATCCTTTTTATGGATGCCTCAATAGCTCAGAGCGCATCGTGGTTAGTCTCGCAATTTGCGGGCGATTCGGTGCCACAGGTTCGAGTCCCAGCAACGGCATGGGACAATTTGTGAGGCCAGAAAGGATTTAATTATCCCCTGTGCCAATGCGTTAATATCTATGTATGTAACAGTCAACCTCGATATACATACAATATATAGATATTCATACATCAATACATACATACATAGATACATACATACATACATACATACATACATACATACATAGATATATACATGTTAACACATAAACAAGGTCAATTCAATTGGAAAAGCTAGGTTGTGATCACTAAAACGTTACACGGCTGCGCAGTGTTTTATAAACAATTAATTTGATAATCCATGTCATTTATCGTTAAATATAATACAAATTCAATGGGTTTCACTCTTAGAACATATCTAAATATACCTAAAATAATACAGAAGTCGTATAACACACACACACACACACACGCACGCACGCACGCGCGCGCATAAACATTAATATACACTCTCTTTTTTTATCACAGGTTGAATAAAACACTTCTTTCTATGATATTATTATTCATAAACGCATAATACATAAAATGACAATTATATAATAATGTACTCCAAGGTTTAAGCTAGTCAAAACTATCGCCTTTTCGCAGTTACAAAAATTCAAGGTCATGAAAAATAAAATAATAAAAATCCAAAAAGTCGACTTGGAGTTGTAATTAATTAATTAATATATTAAAATATATAATATTAGCCAAATTCAATATAATTTATATCTGACGAACAGCAAATGACGACTTAAACCTTAGGTACAATTGAAAAGTAAACAAAAGAAGACTATTAATGAGACATATTGCGTAGTTTGGATTCAAGAGGCACTGGTATTTTCCCTTTCCTTCTATGGAAGTGGATAGACGAACTCGTGATATTCCTGGCAGACTTCTAAGCAGACGTGGTTCCTTTTCTCATTTCGGGTACTCTAATTTCAAACTCATAAGTACTCATCTGGCCTGACAATAATTTCTTTCGCTTCCGGTACCACTCAACCAATGGGATGAAGTAAAGCATAATACCACTTAGGGCAACCATTGCTCCCATCACGTGGAATGAAATGTCGTAACTTCCGGTCCAGTCATACATCCAACCTGCAACAAAGAGTGAGATATTAGAAGTGTACCGTTACAGACTGAGGTGTTTTCTTAAATTCCGATAAAGAAATAGCAAATCTTAATTGATATCTTCTCAAAGTTTTCTTCAGCCCGAAAGGTTAATATTAAATAAATCTTCCTACAGTAATTAAAGCCACAGACCCTAGTTTCAGCACTAGAAAACGGACACCAAGTTTAGTTAATCTACAAACCTGTAACACATTTCAAAAAACGTTATACGAGAGAAGCTAGAATCTAGCGATGTCTAAACGCGAAAATACTGTCTAAAAATAATTAGATCTCGTCTAGATAACCGTTACTTCTCAGACGAACATGCGTTTTTAGAATGATGAAAAATGCATTTTGGGGTATTACAAAAAAAACCTGGATGACCAGAACCACTTCGGGTGTATGAAAATGAATATTCTAAATAATAAATTGTAAGTACTTCTAATTTAAATAATCAAAAACAGCTTCAATAGATAAAAATACGTCGTAGTGTTTAAAAACTAGGATCTGTCACTTTAAGCAAAGGCAAAGTGAAGTGTAATACCCGATTGTTGACATACAGATTAGTTTATTTCAGTTGTGAGTTGTGTTAGTGGCCACAGGAACTTGTAGCGATATCTACGGCACTTTAAGCAAAGGCAAAGTGAAGTGTAATACCCGATTGTTTACATACAGATTGCAGTTTATTTCAGTTGTGAGTTGTGTTAGTGGCCACAGGAACTTGTAGCGATATCTACGGCACTTGAAGCAAATATACTATATAAATATGATTATAGACACCAGTGCCGTAGCTAGTGGGGGTGGGGGTGGGCAAAATCCGGAAATGCTGTAAAGATCACTATAAGATATAAAAACTTTCCCGATCTACACCAAAATTGTCGTATGTTCTTAAACTTAACATGTGACGTATTTCGACTTGAAATTCTGCTGTCCCGGTAACGCACAAGTTTTTAGCACCTCGGATTATCCCCCCCCCCCCCCCCCCCCCCCGTCCTTCTTGGGAATATCCGCCAGGAAATTTGGGGGATGTGCACTTCAGCGGATGAAAGTATGTGTCAAATGTTTGATTGATTGATTGACCACGGGTTCTAGATATCCAATCAGATTCATCGTTACACATGTTTTGAATCTTAATTTCTTACACCGTTGGTGAGAACATCATTTATTATTTCTGATAACACATACTTGTTAACACCTATAAGGGCGTTAATATTTTAAAGACATATGACTGGCTGCTCCTAGGTGATGACCAGGTCACCAATGCCATACCATCCAATGAAAAAAACACCAAAGAAACCAGTCGAATCGATCACTCCATGATATACAAGATAACCTGATATTGACTTGTCTGTGACGCACAAGTTAACTAGGGCCGTAAATAGGTTTTCGTTATTTTAAAACTTTTTTTTTTTTCCCAGGATGTGTAAGAAATAGAATACAAAATTCAACTCGCTTTCGCTCCTTTTAAAACAACTCGTTGTAAGATAAATGCTATTTAACGGCCAGTCATGTAGTATTCTTTATGTAGGCCTGCATTATAAGCAAGATGTTGTAAGTTATCTGCAACTTAACCGTAACAAAGCTGTAGCACCCGACTATATTTTACATTGCCCAATAACCAGTCGGCGTCTTTAAGACCAAAAAAAACACAACCCCAAAACACACAAAAAACCCAACATATTTTGAAAATATTGAAAAGAAAATATAATTAATATCTTTTCAGTCGTTAAAAGGCTCTATATTAGGACCCCCCCCCCCCCCCCAAAAAAAAAAAAGAAGATAAAAAAAGATCGGTCTCTAGCCAGACCAAAGTCCAGAACTTTTCTTTTTGTTTTAAAGCATGGATAGCACAGAAAAGGTGGGTATATTTGATAACAAAATAAAGAGCATATTTAAATTGAAATCAGAATGCACGTCCTAGTTCAAGCGCGATGGCATTTTGGCTCCAAATGCGGTTTTACGTCATAGCAAGAAAAGACCGGCAAAAATCGACGCAATACCGCGGGAAATTAAAAAAAATATATATATTAAAAAATTGACTAGCGAAGGTCAAAATCGACGAGAGCTAACCAGAGTCCCGAAATTTATTTTGTTTTATTTGGTCTTAGTTCAGAATGGAATTGTAAAGTTGGGACATGATCTTTATATTAGCTCATTGTGTTTAATGGGTCACCGAAAGTAGGCTACCAGAAATGACTGGCTACGTGACCTTACCCGCCAGCGGAGGTCCGATGAAGGTGGCTCCTCCTTGAAACAGGAGCACCAGCCCGAACGAGTTGGTCAAACGGTCAAGGCCAAGCAAGTCCACCAGAACCACCGAGGTCAGCGACACATACACACCTGCCGAAAACAAAGTCATACATTTTATAATTTTACACAATGGAAATCAACTCCTCGCCGATTCCACGAATCATGCTTCGCATTCTTGATCCCTCCCCAGCCCCCCACCACCCCCCACCCCCACAGAGACACGGAAGGAAGGAAATGTTTTATTTAACGAGGCACTCAACACATTTTATTTACGGTTATATGGTTAAGGACCACACAAATATTGAGGTAGGAAACCCGCTGTCGCCACTTCATGGGCTACTCTTTTCGATTAGCAGCAAGGGATCTTTTCTATGCACCATCCCATAGACAGGGTAGCACATACCACGGCCTTTGATATACTAGTCGTGGTGCACTGGCTGGACAGACACACGGTGACCCGTGACACGTTAGAAAGCAGTTGTACTTCATCTTTAATACAAATTAATACTGACTATTTCGTGTTCATGGTAATATGTTAATATCTTTATTGGATACATATCACCACCACCACCTCAACCACCAGGTCAACCATCAGCAGCAACATCGTCATCATCATCGTCACCATTTACATCATTATCATCATCATCATCATCGTTATCCTTTCACGGTCCAGGCATATCCATCTCAAAACAAATATCTAGCATGGCCCGTGGCTGGGTTTGGGACAGAAGAGTATTTACTTTTATGGAAAGGGAACAGAGGCACATCGGGGGGTGGGGGGGGGGGGGGGGGGGGGTGGTCCAGGGGCCCAGGCCCCCCTCCCCCCTAAATTTTGCGATAGTTATAATTTTATTATATATTAATTTTCTTTCTTTTTTTACGATCCCCCACCAGACCTCCCCCAAAGTTCCCTTGGCATTTCACCTCATGTCACTGCCCCCCCCCCCCAAATGTATTTTCTGGATCCGCCACTGGGGAAATAATTTAGAACATTTCACTATTACAATTTAAGTGCCCTGAAGGGTTAAGGTTGGAAAGGGTTGAGCTTTGAATGCCAATGGTAACTGGAATCTCAGCGAGATGAAGCTTGGCAAAGGTACAATACAAAACAATCTTTTGTCGTCACAGGAATGCCAGAAATGTGCACAGTACAGCCAGAGATTAAACTCCGGGTTTCTCGTTTAGTGTGTCAGCCGTGGTACTTATTGCGCTTCGCTGGACAAGTATTACCAGCTATTGGCGTACAGAAATGTTTATATTTCATCCACCGAGAATTAACTAAGTCTGTCCGCAGTAGCGAGGATATTGTCGATATTGCTGGTAGACCTAGTTAATTATCGGTCCATGATTATTATTGTGTAGATTAAGACGACGAAGGAAGGAAATGTTTTATTTAACGACGCGCTCAACACATTTTATTTACGGTTATATGGCGTCGGACATATGGTTATGGACCACACACAGATATTGAGAGAGGAAACCTGCTGTCGCCACTTCATGGGCTACTCTTTCCGATTAGCAGCAAGGGATCTTATATATGCACCACCCCACAGACAGGATAGCACATACCACGGCCTTTGATATACCAGTCGTGGTGCACTGGCTGGAGCGAGAAATAGCCCAATGGGCCCACCGACGGGGATCGATCCCAGACCGACAGCGCATCAAGCGATTGCTTTACCACTGGGTTACGTCCCGCCTACCGTAAGACGACGAAATCCCAATTACAGCATTACAAATAGAAAATAGCATCGATGCTGTAAAGGATACCTCCAAAGTAAAACCTTCAATGGCAGTGAAATGATATTCCCCTTTACCAAAAGAAAAAGAAAATTGGAAGAAAAAGAAAAAGAAAAAAGAAGAACGATTTGTTTTCTAAGTCGTACTCTAACAGTGTTTGTTTGTTCAGCAGTTTGAATTAAACCTGAATCACCTGTAAAAGTATCAACCAAAACGTAAAATCAGATGTAAATATAAAAAAACCCATCTCTTATTTTCTTCAAAAGCTGAACAACGGTGCCCCCATCCCCCCTCCTCCCCCGCCACTGACCAAGCGATCGTTACAGTCAATAATCATTATATTAAAACAAAATCCAAATAGAGCTATTTTTGTACTATAAGTTAAAAATAACAAAACGTGGGCGTAGACCACTAAGTCCTCATCAGAATCTTCCATTGTTTGTTATATAATTGAAATGTGCATGAATGTACATGCGTATAGTAACGTACCGATAAATATTCCAAACAGAGCTGCGTACCCCACGAGGAGGGGATACGACCCTCCACAAAACGGACTGAGCGCCGTGCCGATGCCACAGATGGTGAGGGAACAACTGTACAACATCAGTCGGTTTACACCGCTCCTGAAAGGAAAAACAATATTTCACAACATCCTAGCACATTTTAAACAACAGCTGTTATCTGTCTCACGTATGGCAGTTCCGTCTCAACTGCTGCTCCACGACTGGTATTATGCCAGTATTCATCTTGCATTCGAGCTTTAGTCGTAGGATTCAACCCCTTCCGCGAACTCATTCTGTGATTTTTTTTTTTTTTTTTTTTTTGTGTGTGTCTCAACCAGTGTCCCACGTGGTATTTTATAAACTGGACTAGCTCAGAATATACCCCGGGGTATAAAACAGGTTAGCCCAGAATATACCTCTCTAGTCTGTATTTCAATGTCCAGAGGTGTTTTTCCCCATCATAATTTATACATTTTGGACTAGAGAATATCGAAATATCTTCTAAAATTACTAATCTGTGATAGTTTTATTTTTATGAAAGCAATAGTTGCTTTTCTTTTAAAGCGTTTATTATTATTATTTATTAATTTATTTTGTATACAGGTTAGTAATAACAAATGAGGGTTTGGGTTAGGGGTTTAAAACAGGCTAGCCCACTTTAACCCCAGGTATAGTTTAGCGGGGGGGGGGGGGGGGGTATATATCGGGCTGTTACACCGGTACTACAGCCAGATGCGGTCATACAGCAAAAAACTGAGACGGAAAACAAAATGCTTATATAATGTATGTTCGCAATGATCTATGTTGTTAGTGCCAACGAGAACCCGTTCTATTGGCAATCTTTATTTGAAGTTGGGCAATTTAACATGGATTTCAATGGCAGATGACATCTGTGTAGTGAGACCCGTTCTATTGGCAATCTGTATTTGAAGTTGGGCAATTTAACATGGATTTCAGTGGCAGATGACATCTGTGTAGTGAGACCCGTTCTACTGGCAATCTGTATTTGAAGTTGGGCAATTTAACATGAATTTCAATGGCAGATGACATCTGTGTAGTCAGACCCAACTGGAAATAAATGTACAAGGTTTTCTCTACGAACTGGTTGTCAGAATTACCATATGTTTGACATCCAATAGACGATGATCAATTAATCAGTGCTCTAGTAGTGTCGTTAAACAAAGTAAACTTTTAACTTTTAAGATGACAGTCGTCATAGTTGGTCTATAGAGTTAATTGTACGGTTAAAGAGACAGACCCTAGTTTCAGCTCATAAAAATGCACACTAAGTTTAATTAATCTACAAACTTGTAACGCATTTGGATACAGTTACAATTGAGTGAAACATTAGTCCGTGACTTTGCAATGGTGAAATACCCTCTAAAAATAGACTAAAACTTGACTCCATAACTGTTACTTCTCAAACGCACGTGCGTTTTCAAAAATATGAGAAATGCTTTTTGTGATATTAAAAACACCAGGATGACCCAAAACACTTCGAATGTACGGAAATGGATAATCTAAACAATAAAATCTAAGTAAAGTATGATTTTAGTTATCAAATACAAATCTAATAGTAAAAAAATATGTCTTAGTGTTTAAAAACTAGGGTATGTCCCTTTAAGAGCACATTCATTAATTCACCAACGACTAGTGCATGACCAACACTTGGTCATGCTGATAAAACCCATTACATTTTTTTTCCAGTAGCAGCAAGGAACCTTTTATATGCATTTTTCTATAGACAGGACAATACACATAGCGACAGGCCCGTAGCTAGGATTTTTTGTTGGGGGGGGGGGGGGGGGGGGGGGGGGGGGGGAGTGGCAACTGAGTAGTCTTAAAACTCCTTAAACGGTTTAGAAGAGAATTTTCTTTAAGTTTCTATAATATCGTCCCCCCCACCCCCCCCGCTAGCTACGGCCCTTAGCGGTCTATGATATACCAGTCGTGGGGCAGCATGGGCGGATCCAAGGGGGGGGGGGACCAGGGGGACGCGTCCCCCCCAAAAATTGTTCAAGTGCCCTCAAAATGTCCAAGTGCCCTTTTTGTTTGTAGAATTTTTTTTAAGTAAACAATAATTATATTGTAGATAAATGAAATCAAGATTTTCGTGTACATGCGCAAGCTTGCAGATATGTGTCTGTGTTATTGAGTCTCAGTGAGGTTCTAACGCGAGTGACGCCAATTTACTTCATTATTGCTAGTATATTATGACGTAGAACTGTAGGAATTCATATTAATTGTAAATATCAAAACTTGTAGTAAGGTGCCCTTTTGACGAGTCAATGTGCCCTTCTTTTTTGGTCCCCCCCTAAAAATATTTCCTGGATCCGCCCATGCGGGGCACTGGTTGGTATGGAAAGAAAACAATCAGAGAATGAATATACCGAGGGGGTCCCATCCTACGACCAAATCACCCCCAGGCGAGCACACTACTGACTGACCGTGACACGTGCAATTTAAATAATAAATGAGTTCCCGTATCCTGTCTAAGGTGGGGTAATTGCTCCCGGGAACTTCGAGGTATTATTTATGCTTATGCATCGTGCCATGAATAATAATTGTTGTTCCTTGTGTGGATAACTCCTCTACAGCTACGGAATAATTACGTCATCCCATCGACGAGAAACGAGTTTCACACAATATTCCACCAGAACAATACATATCTCGCTCAAATTAAAACTCGTTCAGAAACACATTCCTGTAAGTATTGATGTCTGTGTATGCTGCTAATGGCACCGGGGCCGTATCTAGCGGCGAGAAAGGAAGGTGGTTTTCTACCCCAAGAAACATGCAAATAGTAGAGAATATCCTCCATTACTGTGCCCTGATTATTTGTGTTCTGCCACCCTCCCCTTCCCCTATTTTAGGCTACATACGGTTATAGACACAGACACAATCGTATCAGAATTAGAAATATTAATTGCAATTTGTTTGTTTGTTTGTTTATTTGTTCAGACGTTTGAGACAACCTGGCGTCACCAGCGTGGAAAAACCAAAAACTACCCCCGGCAAAAAAAAAAATAATAAAAATAAATATACATATAAAACAAAAACAAAAACAGAAGAAAAAAAAAGAATTTTTTTTTTCCACAAACCCCCACCCCCACCCCCACTCCCACCCCAAACAAACACAAAACCCCAAACATTTTTCCATTAGCAGCAAGATATATTTAATATACACTTTCCCACAGACAGGGCAACACATGCCATGGCGTTGAAGTCTCAGACTCTGAGTCCTGTGTCTTAGACTCTAAAGGTTTTGTAAACACCAGGCTAGGGAATTTCGAAGCAATCTTAGCCTACGAAATCGTAAAATCATCGTAGGGTGTGACGTCACTACAGCGCACTTCATAGTGACGTCATAGCTTACGATGGTTTTACGATTTCACAGGCTAAGACTGCTTCGAAAATATGGACCCAGGCCAGATTCTTAACATAAAACTCTCACCTATCAGACAGCCATCCAAAGAGGACTCGACCAAAGGTGTTGGCGATTCCGACCACAGACAGGAGAAAGGCCGCGTCGTTCTTCTCCACTCCGGACTGGATCGCGCGGTCCGGCAGGTAAATGAAGGGCATGTTAAACCCAATGCTGGTGAGAAAGTTTGAGATGACGAACATGAGGAAGACTCCGTCCTTGAGCAGGGAGAACTGCAGCATCTGGTTGAAGGTGTCCCTGAACTCCCGGGAGGGCTTTAGACAAGCGCAGGTGCTCCACTCCACGCTGGACTCGGACGATTCGTCCGGGATGGACGTAACGCTAGCTATGTACACGTCAGGATGGGACCTGAACATGGGGATGGTCTGAAGGCTGGCTCTGTAGAAGATGTCCTTTCTGTACATGGGCCCCGTGTGGGATGACAGACGCCGGTGGTGGTGGTTGCTCGGCAGCACGAGTCTGGGGCGCAGCGCTGTGCTCTTAACGTGGTGCAGCGCTCCATCGCTGCAGGCCAAACTGGCTGGCGACAGCTCCAGATCCTGGCCTTCTGAACCAGCAGACGCTTTGGCATCCTGTTCCAGGGCGTTTGGTTTAAGTTCTCTGTTGCTGGCGCACATCCTCACAATATCTGCTGCAGTCCCCTGCGGCTGGACGAACATCTCCAGGGATCTAATGATGCTCATATCATGCACGATCCCGTTGACTTGTAGGTCATGGGGCAACAGTTCCTCTTGTTCCTCCTTCAATTGCATAGCTTCTCCGTTCTCGTTTCTCTCGAAATTCACAGTGCCATTGCTGAAGTTGGCGTTGAAGATGTCGGAGTTCTTCTTCAGTCTGTTCATTTTGCTTTCTGTCGGCTCTTCGATTTGCAGACGCGTCTGCAGGGGCCTAAATAGCGCACCGCACACGATGATGTTGAGGACGAGGCCAGCTTCGATCAGGATTGTCCCTTTCCACCCGTACTCATCCAGCAGCCATTTTGTTAAGGGCGCGAAAATGAACGTGCCGAAGCCCGAACCGCACACGGCCAGGCCTGTGGCAAAGGATCTCCTTTTCTCGAAGTAATTGGCGACGGAAACGATGGCAGGCAGGTAAATAAGACCGAAACCAAATCCTGAAAAAGATAAAAAGATCTTGATCAGAACCATTATTCTCGACTAATGAATGTTTGCATATTTTTTTTAGAGGAGGGGTGGGTTTGTTTGGATTGGATTTTTTGTTGTTTTGTTTGTTTGGTTGGTTTTTGTTTCTTTTTTTTTAACCAGGAGTTTTTTTTTTTTTTTTTTTTAAGGGGGTGGGAGGAGGTCCCAAACTGTTAATACACGAGAACAAACATAAAAAAAAAAAAAATTGAGCTTAGGAATAAGCACTTTAAAATGAGCAAAGAAAACAATTCACAAGAGGTGATAAAATCGAGGCCCCCTGACTACCACCCTGGATTCGCACTTGCTACCATTAAATTGGATACACATGTCATGTCATGTCATAGGGTTTTACGGGCACATTCAGAACAAGCTGTTGTAGCGCACGCCTGACAGGATTTGGATACACAACAGCTAAGTACTTTTATACAACACAGAGCTCTCAACTGCCTTTATCTAATACCATTAGTAAATATACTAATCACCTATAAACTCACCCTCGGGACCTGACTGCCCATGTCAATGCCAAAACAACACAAAACAACAGCAATACAATTATATTGAAACCTTTATCGATCTCCACTCATCAGTTGTTTTGTTATTGACAAAAACAATAAGTATCTGTTTAGTGACACCTCAAAACCTTTTTAATGTTTTACAAATAGTTATTTCGCCACGCGGTTGACAGAGAAGACACCAGCCGCCATCATAACAAATCAAAGCGCTCAGTTGGTCTAAGATCAATCCCATTAGGCCAGTGGGCCCATTGGAATAGTTCTCGTCCAGCCACTGCTCCATAACTGGTGTAACACACGCTGTGGTATGTACCATCATGTCTGAGGGATAACGCCAATAAAACATATCTTGCTGCTACTCACAAACAGTAGCCCAAGGCTGTTTCTTCTCCCATTTTCTGTCTGATCCTTGACAATATGGCTGACGCCATATAACCGGACTTAAAATGTATCGAGTGTGCGTCATTAAATAAAACATTCCATTCTTCCTTCTTTAAAAATTAAAGAACTATAAACAGACACTACGCTAACATTTTCAATGAACATTATACTGAATCGGAAATAGGGACCTGCCATTATTCCAAATGAGATATACAGGTAGTATATGTTAGGCGCAAACAGACTCAGCATGAAGCCCACTCCGGCAACAAGGGATCCCACGATACTGATGACGCGACATCCATAGCGATTGGTCAGTGCGCTGGCAATAGGACCTAAAAATAGATTAAGGCAATAGTTTTGAATATGAATAAAAAGTTTTTACGATAATTATTATGTTACAATCATAGCGACTAGTCACTGCGCCGGTGAAAGGACCTACAATATATTAAACTAACAGTCTTAAATTTGAAAAACATACTAATAACGATACTGATGATGCGACAATCATGGCGACTGGTCAATGCGCCGGCGAAATAACCTAAAATAGATTAAAATAACAGTCTTAAATCCGAGTTACAAAATAATAACAATAGTTACGATGCAACAGCTATCCCGATTGGTCAATGCGCTGGCGCAGGACCTAAAAACAGATTAAGATAATAATCTTAAATGCGCTGAGGGATATGACCTAAAAGTATATTAAAATAATAGTTATAAATTTGAATTAAAGAAATTAATACTGTTAACTTAAACGAACGGTACAAAAATATGAATGAGTGGTCAGTGCGCTGGTACAAGTATAGGCCCTAATAATGGACCAAAATAAAGGCTTAGATTTAAATAATAATAATAATAATGACCTGTAAGTAAATGGAAAATGCAACGTTAATAAAGTGGTCAATGCACTGGTGACAAATATAGGCCCTAATATTGGACCAAAATTAAGGCTTAGATTTAAATAATAATAATAATAATAATAATAATAATAATAATGACCTGTAAGTAAATGGGCAATGTAACGTTAATAAAGTTATCGTAAATTATCGTACGTTACAAAACAAATTCTTTACTATTGTCATACAAGATATTTATCAATTAATCCCGATTTTATCCGTGGTCCATACATGATAAGAAACATGTTTTGACCACGTGTTTTATAAAGACAATTGCACTATAAGATGTTTACCTTGCTACAGATAACGTATCCACGTTATCCATCTATCCTTGACTACTAAATATCTGAAGCCTTGATTTAAGTCTAGGAAATCACTGCAATGGCCAACGAAGTTTAGACCCTGAACGAGAAGCCATGAATCCAAACGTTTATTTTCTCATAGGCCATGTTAAGAGACAAGTCTGAGTTTGAACTACAATACTCATTATGTAGTAACGAAAGAGTTTTTTAAGTAGCAAAACGAATTTAATATGTAATATTACTTGTAAAAGGGCGTTTAACTTATTATTCCGAAACATATCACAATGGCAGCAAATCATAGACGGTCATTTCAAAGAAAACTATTCATATAGTTGGTCTGACTCGGATAAACAATTAAAGGGATATTCCTGAGTTTGCTGGAATTTTAAAGATGTTATCGACTAACAGATACTTCTTAACAATAGTAATTATATATCAAGTAAAAAATATTATATTTTTCTGCATAAAATATTAGTGGCCGTATATTAAACGTGTTTCTGATCGTTCTAATATTTGTAATAGGTTAAATTTCATTTTATTTCCTAAAATATATTTTTTTCGTACACATGTACGAAATTATTTGAAGACCAAATCCAGTTTGGTTTTCTTATAAATATTAAGATGACCAGAAACACATGGAATATACGGACACTGATATTCTAAACAAGAAAATATATGTAATATGTAAGTTTAATCGTAAAAATATTTTATTAGTCGGAAACATCTTACAATAGCCTCTAAACTCAGGAATGTCCCTTTAAACTACGACTGGCAATTATAATTATTATGTAATATTGTCGTCTGCTTACCC
>NC_054699.1:4784168-4934168 GCF_016097555.1 Gigantopelta aegis
AGCCGAAAAACAAAAGAAATAAAATTAATAAAACCTAAATAAGAAATGTTCACATAGCAAGAATGGGCGCTATTCATTATTTATATATTTATTTCATTATATCATTTATTTCATAGCGTTTTATAATCATACCATATATTACCATATCAATTAATATATATTATATAATATATTTTATATTGTATCATATATCAATCATATTACATTACGTCACATCATGAAATAAAGTCATACCACATATCCTAAATCATATCATAATATACCATGTACAGGGTTTCCTAAATCATATCATAATATACCATGTACAGGGTTTCCTAAATCATATCATAATATACCATGTACAGGGTTTCCTAAATCATATCATAATATACCATGTACAGGGTTTCTTCCAGAGGGAAAAATGGGTGTGGCGCCATACCCAAATATTTTTGCTGATTTTTTATTTTTTTTAAGTTAACCTTTTGACAAAATTAATTATTCTTATCATTAATGTATGATTTTCATAACCCTGACCTAAACTTAGTCCATTTTCTTTCTGGGGGAAGCCCCCAATACTGTGGTTGCATTCAATTCCATAGCGCCGTACCCAAAAAGTTCTTTCTGTCAGAAACACTGATGTACCATATTATAAATATATCATATCATAGTCCATTTCATTTTATAAAATATTTTAAAATTTATTATAATAATTTAATTATTTAATAATGTAATTTAATTGCATTTAATTTGATGTCGGTATCATAAATTAAGCCATTTCATTATGTACTTATTTTATTAATAAATTTAATTTTATAATAAACTTTATTACATTAAATTCAATTAATTTAATTGTTCAATTTAATTTACTGAATTATTTCATAATCTTGTTTTCCATTTTATTATTTATTTTTATAAATAATTTAAAATTAATTATTATTTTCTTTTCGTACTTTGCTGATGAATGTTTCCTAACGTTAAATTAACTATATAATAAAAGAGAAATCTAAAATACCTGTCCTTACCTGTATACCTAGCTCACCCAATAGCTGTGTTCTTACGTGGACGATTATAATTTAATATATATATAAATAACCTATACTATGGTATTATCTTCGCGTACCACAGCCGCTCAACATTCTGTGCATAATAGTCTGGCAACCCAACCCTACTACGCTTCTAATAGTATATGACTGCGTACCAGTATAAGGAGGTGTACTTCAATTATTTATGACCAGCATTTGAAAGGTCAACTAAGGGTCAAAGCTGAACAGTAAACGTCACAGGCCATCACCTGGTTTGGATCACCATTTATTAACAATAGAGCCACAGCTATGAGTAATAACGCGGTATGGGTCGTTCTTTCGCGTGAGCGGATTTTGGCGAAGCGCGGGCGCTCTGCTGGGCGCGACACACGGAAAATAGAATGAATGTTTAACGACACCCCAGCACGAAAAATACATCGGCTACTGCGTGTCAAACTATGGTAAAGGCAAATCTTAGGAAAATAGAAGCACCAAAAAAATATATTCTTTGGTTATCAATAGCAGTGTCGCCATATGAGCAATAATAATAATAATAATAATAATAATAATAATAATAATAAATAATAATAATAATACGCACGATAAATACATCGGCTACTGGGTGTCAAACTATGGTAAAGGCAAATCTTAGGAAAATAGAAGCACCAAAAAAATATATTCTTTGGTTATCAATAGCAGTGTTGCCATATGAGCAATAATAATAATAATAATAATAATAATAATAATAATAAAATAATAATAATAATAATAAAAACATCGCGCACATAGAAACGGGAGCCATATTCACAAACCATCTATGTTTACGTTTTTGTACAGGTCCAACGTATTTGTATATGTATATGTGTAATGTATATGTATAATGTATATGTGTAATGCATAGTGTGCACATACATTTCCTGCATTTTACAAGGAAAGTTCATCTCTGCTTTAAGATTTACTACCAATAATATTTTTGATTCAGAATTATTGGAGGGGCTAGAGCCCCTTCCCAGACCACCCCACCCCCTGCTCCGCCGTGCCTGGAAGTATAAGCCACACAGTCATATTTAGATGGTGGTTAATTTATTTCCAGGTGTATATTTGGTATTTATTTCACGCAGAAAGTTACGTTATTACGGAAGATGGAGAATTATAAGTTTAAAAAAGAAAAAAAAAAAAGAAAAAAAAAGGAGAAAGAATTATGTACATTTGAAACAAAATTAACTATACTGTTAGTAGTAATATTAATTGTGCTTTATCGTACATTTCAGTGGCGTCGGAACTGGGGCGGCAGGGGCGGCGGCCGCCGCCCCAATATTTAGACCAAAAAAAAACAACAAAAAAAACCACCGTTAATTTTTGGGTGTAAGGTCGGGATCGGGACATGATTTGGGTAAACATTACAAGCACCCTGTGCAATGTAGTGATTATCTTTTTAATAACATTTTAATTAGATGAGTCAAAGCCCAGGCCAAGCTACTAAATAATATAGGCTATCATTTAGTAACTTGTATTGCTGTGTAGGAGGACAGTTATAATTTAAAAGCTAAATTGAGTTATGTCACTTGGCCCATGTTTTCATCACTTTATAAGGTGATTCAATACCCTGGCTTCATATAATAGCAACAACTGACTGTACTATGTTGTCTGTTTATTATTTTGTAATACATTCTAAAACAGTTTACACACATCATGAATTCCACGTAAACGTACACCAATTGCTCCATACTTGGTATTTTTTAATGTACTGATATCTTATATTAATGAAACAACAACAACAACACACAACAACACCCTCCAAACCCACAACGACCATAGTGAAATATATTTCATTACTGAATAAACGCTATGCAGTATTATCAGTTGTTGCTATTGTTATGGTTGTTTTATTTTGAATACGTGTTGGAAGGATTGAAGACTCGTTTGTATTTTTGTTTCAGTTATCATTATTAAACATCATATAGCTATTTATGACGATTGTTGTAGGTTTTTCCATAGATGATTTATGTATATAAAGCAAGCTTTTATTATCTTTATATATGCATGTAAACGAAAGAAAATGTATAAATAGCACGCGTGATTCCGTCACATCAAATATGTGATTCCGTCACAATCTTCATGATTGGTTGGTCTAAAAAATGAATCAGTTAACCAACAAAGGAAAGTAGTTTCATTTGAAGAGGTAAAATAGAAACATGAAAAATTGTAAGTTGTTCAAATAACTATTAACAGACAGCAGAGTTTTATCTGTGTTTGAGTTGTATCGTAAAATTTTCCAAAGTGCCTGTGATTCCGTCACGAAAGTTCAATCATTGATAAAATATTAACTTCTAACCGTAGACTCGTGGGTTAGGCCGGATAGTGCAGGTCAGCAAGGAAGCTATATAATATATCTGAGCTAGTTATGCTCATGATAAAAGAAAGTAGGTTACTTCAACTTAAAGATGCAAAAATTAGTCAAATGTGTGATTCCGTCACGATGGAATTCATGACATGTCAAATGGTATTTGCATTTTGCACACTTCCAAATATGTCAAAGAAAAGGGTATAGATGGTGAGACCTCATATAAATCAAACTTTTTCATTGTCATAAAATTATCGGTGAAATATGCTTTTTTACCAGTACTTTTGCTACAAAAATATGTATGAGATACCTACTAAAGTTGTATCTTAAATGCAGCAGAATGCAGGAAATGGCATCTGGAATTCAAATTTTTTTCTGGGGAGCATGCCTCCGGACCCCACTAGCACTCCTTTGCTTCGCTCGGTCGACATCCGCCTCCCCAATATTAATTTGCTTCCGACACCCCTGCATTTACGTTCACGTGCAAAACAAGGTTTCCGATGATCAATGGATATATAAAGCTGCACTTAAGTCTTTCCAGTACATTTGTGTTTGTAATATAACCACTTAGAATAGTTCATCCACAGTCAATTTCTTACAGTCGCTGTATTCCTACGGCTACAGTCGCTAAAACAGGTCACATAAAATATAGTATTCTCACTTTTAACACTTGAAAGCTAACCAGGCGACTACCTCACTGTTTTGTGCAACAAAGTTTTAAAAACATGGCGACAAATGATTATGTTATGTATGGAGTTGGCGAAAATTGTCAATAGCGATGACATGACTGAAATAAAATTGTAGTTCTACTTGAACCTTGCATTAGTAAACTGATAGAAAACACTACAGGAAGAAACGTCAGCACCTGCTTATTTAATCAGGTCATTATTGAAAGGGGTATTGTCTGGTTTGTGTATTAGTGATTACTATGTCAAATATTTGTTATCATCGAACTCGCAAAATGATCAATTCAAAGATATGTAACGTCAAACATAGGATTGTTGTTGAATTAAAGCGGGAATCTTTGACTACCGTTTCGTAGGCACATATTGCGCAGTTTCGATACACCGTTTTCACTGGTCTTAATGAGAGCGCTATAACTGTCCACATGTCCGTCTTGCTCCCCTGCGGTCAGCGTACTCGACTAGGCCTTTGATATGCCAATGATGTGGATGGAACGTGGCAAAAACCCCAAAACAAAACCCCCAAAGCATTGGCCCACTGAGAGGAATCGATCTACGACCGAAGACACCCCAGGCAAGCACTGTACCATTTTCCTACATTCTGCCCCAGGTTAGAACTGTTGCCATGATATAACGAGGCAGAGTGCCAGAACCCATTGATCAGAAACCGTTCACTGACGTGCCTAAACATTGCGCCAAGTGTTATGCGAACCAAGTGTCATGATGGTTCGCACTCAGGCATAACGATCAGCCACAGTATGTTAATATTGTTTACTGTTTAATATATCGGTTAATAGGTCACGTCGAAAATGCGCGATTCTGTATTTAAGGCATAACCTTGCTTTGTTTTCCTATTTGCCAATATAATAATATATCGGTGGTTTTAATAGAGCAGCTTCAGTTTTATTTACGACGCGTCACCCACTGTTGAAGCGGGCGGGACGTAGCCCAGTGGTAAAGCGTTCGCTTGATTCGCTGTCGGTCTAGGATCGATCCCCATCGGTGGACCCATTGGGCTATTTCTCGTTCCAGCCAGTGCTCCACAACTGTTGTAAAAAAACAACGTGGTGTGCACTAATCTGTCTGTGGGATGGTGCATATAAAAGATCCCTTGCTGCTAATCGAAAAGAGCAACCCATGAAATGGCGACAGCAGGTTTCTTCTTTCAATATCTGTGTGGTTCTTAACCATATCCCTGTCCCGAGTCAGACCCACGTGTTCGAAACCCTAGTGGTATATGGACACGTTAAACAAGTTACTAAGCTAAGGTTCTTAACCATATGCCTGACGCCATATAACCGTAAATAAATTGTGTTGAGTGCGTCGTTAAATAAAACATTTCCTTTCTTCCTTCCCACGATTTAGGATGTATCCTAAAGCTTCATCCTAACCGGACGCGTGCGATTTTTTTTTAGAAACCATTGATTTCAATTGTTGCATCCTAACCGCACGCGTACGGTGCGACAGATTCATGTAGTCGAGCGACACGAGCGACAAACCTATATTAACTAATCAAACAACTTTTACTTGGCGGTTTCAAATGTTGATAACAATTTTAAAAAGAAGACTGTCGGTATGGTCGAGTCTGGTTAGGATAGAAATATTGTCGAGTCGCTCGCCTCGCTCGCGCCGCATGTGTCCGGTTAGGACACAGCTTAACCGGACATGAGCGACACGAGCGATTATTTTTAAAATCATTTTATTTCACTTGCCGTATCCTAACCGGATGCGTACAGTGAGGATACGGCAATTGAAATCAATGATTTGTAAAATAATCGCTCCGTCCGGTTAGGATAGAGCTTTAGGATACAGCTTAAGACGTCGCGCCAATATAATATGTCTGTCACTGTGACAGCGCCTACCACGAATACTGGATTAGTGACAGCACTGTTGTTAAATGGGGTTATTTTATGTAGTATAGCTGGCAAACTTGCAATACCCATCAGATTCTCGGTCGAAAAACAATTACGTCATCAACTTAATCTATAACCTTCACACATCCCACACACCCCATACGTTTCTCCCCTCCCCGCCAGCTGCTGTCAGATTCGAACGTCTGTGATCACTGATAATGACCGTGCCTGAATGTTGTTTCTACGTATTTTCTTGCCTTTATCCAATTAAGGTTCAAGCACGCTGTCCTGAGAGCGCGGGCTCGCAAACACACAACACACAACACACACAACTTCAGCTGCCTGGACTGTGGCTGCTCGTGGCTATGGGTTAGTGGTTAGCGAACCATGTACCTAGCAACTCTTAACTCTAGAACAGGGGGTTAGTTGTTAACGAGAGAGAATTCGTTAAACTCGCTCTTGGAGGATCCGAACTTAGTACGTACCAGCCTTAATGTCCGACGGCTTAACCTCTACACCAGCGAGGCTGGTGGCTGTATGTGTAATCTATTGAGACATGTTACTCAAGTCTTCGATCGATGGGTCTTAGATCGATCCCCGTCGGTGGGCGAATTCGACTGCTTCTTTGTTCCCGCCAATGCTCCACGACTGGTGCAACAACAGCTGTAGTGCGTGTCAATCTTGTCTATGGGATGGCGCTGCATCACAGGCCTTGACTGCAACTGTTTTCAGTGGTAAGCCCCTGGGCTACCATGTTATGAAATCTCGTAGCCCTCCGTAAAATTGGTAGCCCCATAATTTTAATATATATATATATATATATATATATATATATATATATATATATATATTTTTTTTTTTTAATTATTTAAACATGTTTTAGGTGTTTAAGCATCTTGCTGATTGCGGAGTACTTGGATGTGCAAAACAAATCTAGTAGCCCAGCGGACTACCTGATTTAGACATATGGTAGCCCGAGCAAGAATCGGTAGCCAAAATACCTCGGTCTACCACTAAGGTCGAGCCCTGGCGCATATGTAATTATAAAGGATCTCTTGCTCATATTTAAAAAAGAGTAACCCATGGTGTGGACGCATCGGGTTTCCTCTCTCATTATTTGTGTGAGTCTTAAATGGACAGTCCTGAGTGGTGTTCTGACTAACAAGGACGTTACAGTGACTAAAATTGCATATGAAAGATACTTATCTTATACAATATTAGAGGATGTAAGTATATTAAACGTGTGTCTGATCATCCTAGTGTTTGTAAACGTATCAGTTCAGCCAGACCGAGCTGAAAAACGTCCACTAGTCTGGTTTATGCGCTTCACGGTAAACCAAATGGTGACGTCAGGAACCAGTAAAATAGTTCGCGAACAGTAGCGAAACGTTTGCTGGCTGAACTTGGGGCTAGTCGAACTTTTCATTTCCTAATATATTGCTATCTGGCAGTAACAGCCCCCTCCTCGCCGACCAAATATATTGTATGAACTGCTTTTAATGTTTATTGGGTGTTTCTGTTTTAAAATTGATAGGTTTACAAGCGTGCGCTTTTAATTTGTTTTAATTTATTTCATACGTGTTTTTAACTTTATTGAGGGAAATGGGACCCTGTGGCGGCTGCTTAACCTCCTTTAATCAACCTCCTACTAAATAATAATAGGGCTAAAATAAAGAGTTTCTGTACTATTTGTATTTTTGAAATGCTCGTTCTAAATTTGCGACAAAGTTTTAAATTAAATGGATTATATATTTTATATTAATTATTATTTTTGGAATTGCGCAAATAAAAACTAATTATATAATATCCGTATTCCCCATTGGTTTAATTTCAAAATTGTCCTAAGTAATTTCTGTCCCGGATTGGGCCCCTGGCCTCCAGAGACCGAACCCGGGGTGGACATGCTCGATGCCTTAGTGGTATAGGAGCATGGGGAAGTCTTCACTCACTCACCCCCCTAATATATATTGTTTTCGAGATTACGAAATTATCGGCAGACCAAACCCCGTTTGGGCTCCCTACGAACTTCAGGATGACCAAAAACATATCGAATATACAGACACCGATATTCTAAATATAGGCTAAAAAAAGACATATATTCAGTTTCTAATTTTAGTTATTATGATATTTTATTAGTCGAAAACATCATACAATGGCAGCAAACGTAAAACGAGGTCACATAGCTGTAAATAAAAAAGTGTTGAGTACGTCGTTAAATGACACATTTCTTTCGGTCAAGGACTAAAGGCCGTTCAACACTAAACCAGTTCTTTTAAGCAACCGACAGTTGAATGTTGGCAAAACATAAAAGTCGCTTTAACATAAAAAAGCAGCGAGTGTTACTTACACTTTAAGGATGATAGATTTCGGACAGAGGTTAGTTTAGTGCGAATGCTGTTAATAAGGGACTGATCATTGGCGGGTGTGTGTGTGTGTGTGTGTGTGTGTGAGAGAGAGAGAGAGAGAGAGAGAGAGAGAGAGAGAGAGAGAGAGAGAGAGAGAGAGAGAGAGAGAGAGAGAGAGAGAGAGAGAGAGAGAGAGAGAGAGAGAGATCTGCTCGCTTGAAGGCACCAAGTAAAGCATTGATTGAAAAGGACTAGACGCCTACACGTTAACCGATAAAAACAACTGTATTATTCCATAACGATTGACAGTGTGTTGCACGACTAAATATGAGCTTATCAGCGAGCTTGAATCTTAATTGGATATTGGCAAGTTTTGATTAAGTCAGTTCATGAGACCATTACGCGATGTCGTTACCTAACAAGGGCAGCTGGTTACCAATCATAGAGAGATGTATACAGTACTGTCCTAGTTGGTGTAGTGGTAGTAAACCCTAAACCCATCGGACATAAGGCTGGCAAGTACTGGGTTCGCTTCCCAGAACCTGCTCCCACCCAGATAAAGTTTAGCTACTCAGTGGGTAGGTGTAAGGCACCTTCGCCGACTTCTTTCTCTCACTAACCACTAACAACTAATCACTAACCCACTGTCGGGCGAGACGTAACCCAGTGCTAAAGCGCTCGCTTGATGCGAGGTCGGTTTGGGATCGATCCCCGTCAGTGGGCCCATTAGACTATTTCTCGCTCCAGCCAGTGCACCATGACTGGTACATCAAAGGCCGTGGTATGTGATATCCTGTCTCCTCACTCAATATCTGTTTGGTCCTTAACCACATGTTCGACGCCATATAATCGTAAATAAAATGTGTTGAGTGCGTCGTTAAATAAACCATTTCCTTCTTCCTTCTAGCGGTTCCTACCAAGTGTTGTCAGCTATGTTTCACATGCTATTTTACTAATTGCCTACATGTTTGTATACTGTGACCAGGGGTAAGGCGTAAAGGTACTTAGACATATTAAAGATGTTGCTAGGTAATTACTGACTCGCTAGATAATTACTGACTCGCTAGATAATTACTGACTCGCTATATAATTACTGACTCGCTAGATAATGGTTGACTCGTTATATAATTACTGACTAGCTAGATAATTATTGACTCGCTGGCTAATTACTGACTCGCTAGATAATTACTGACTCGCTGGATAATTATTGACTCGCTGGCTAATTACTGCTTCGCTGGTACAGGTATGTTCAACAGGGGTTATTACCGACTTTACAAAACCAACTATGGACGGTTGGTTGTCTCTCTTATCGTGTCGAGTACTGCCAAGTTACGTAGATATACCGGCTGACACCATCTGTTCTCCTCGGCAGGATACTGTGAGGTATCCCGGGTTTATAACTGACGACTTACAATTACAAGTTACTATCGTGTTGATATCCAATTACGGGTCAAGCAAGAGGGAGTGAACAGTTCAACGGGCACTACACAGACACTCATTAACTGGCAACCATTAACCACACACAGCACACAGTGCTGACGTATACACGTGGAAAGCTCAGCTCTCTGTCTCTCTCTGTCTCTGTCTCTGTCTCTCTCTCTCTGTCTCTCTCTCTCTCTCTCTCTCTCTCTCTCTCTCTCTCTCTCTCTCTCTCTCTCTCTCTCTCTCTCTCTCTCTCTCTCTCTCTCTCTCTCTCTCTAAACTGGAGATAAAAGGATGGGATGGGAATATCGGTGCACATATTAGATTTAATATCCACTAATGGTGTCCATTCCACTATTAATTAAAGGTTGGTTCTGATTCTAAAGGTAAATGTTCCTCTTACATCATTATGTTGTATTGCTGCCTGAAACGTACATTCTTGCTTTGACGTTGTTTTGTGGTTGTTCGGGTTGTTGTTTTTTTAGCACTGGGGTGGGGCATTTGATCCCCTTACCCCATCCAGTCTTGTACGCTTACGGTTCTAATAACTGAACAGGATCTGTTTTCGAAAGGTGCTTCCAAAACTCAGCATCATCACATTTTTAATTCGCTTCGTCTAATTCAACTTTTATTCACTGGGTTACGGTTACAGTTATACATTATCATAGTGCTAGTTCTAACGCTCGCCAAATTCGCCAGTTTTAAAAACAACTGGACAGAAATAATTTCATTTAACAACTGATATTTTGTTACAACATAACTGTCTATGCATTTTTATTTTATTTAATAGATAACGTGGCGAAGTTTTATGCTCATCCAAAACTAATCCTGATAATATATATATGTATGTACATGGCCCAACAAAACACTGCCAGAAAATATGATTTACATTTAATTTGTCTCAAAAGTGTTTTATTCGACCAGCTTAATAAATAATATTTCGTTATATCCCACTTGTTATCGATATTCTGTTATATAGCTGAATTATAATGCTATACAGCCATAAATCATAGAAACAGTTTTATTAATTGTCGCTCACTTTAGCCGTTTGGAGTGTTTGCAGATCGGTTTAAGCGGAAGATCAACGTGTACACAGTGTATGTTTCAAACAACGTGATCGGTGCAACTCGGTCTTCAGTAGGTCAGTTCTTTGTTTAATGACACCACTAGAGCACATTGATTTATTAATCACCGGCTATAGAATGTCAAATATTTGTAAGTCTGATATAATAGTCTTAGCGAAACCCGCTACAGTTTTCCTTTCAGAAGCAAGGGAATCTTTCTGTACTGTTTTCCCATAGACAGGACAACACATACCTCGGTCTTTGATATGTAGTAGTAGAGTTGGTATAAAGTGCTCCAACTGCCAATAGCTAGTGGGAATTTCCCTTTTAGCTTAGATGCTAGGGCGCTGGACCATAACACTAAGGGGCTGTGGTTCGAATCCTCTCAGTGAAATTTAATTTATTTGTTACAGTCCTAAAACACTAGCTGACGTTTAGGACAGGAAAACATTAATTTAAAGAATGGGTCCATCGAGGGGGTTCGATCCTGCGAGCCAAGCACCTCAGGAGAATCAGTAGCCACAGTATGTCAGCTGCTGTGCGATATTGCCCATAACCCTGGATCGTGTGGATATGATAACCACACGATAATTAGATTGTCGTGGTTAATAAGCTGTCGTCTGCAACTTGTGAAATCGAGAAAGATCGCTAATCATCGACAAAATCAATAATCACACAATGAATGTGTTGTGAGGACTGCAGATTTAGCTGTTATTTTAGGACGAAGTCTTCCACTGCCTGCAGTGTCTCTCTCTCTCTCTCTCTCTCTCTCTCTCTCTCTCTCTCTCTCTCTCTCTCTCTCTCTCTCTCTCTCTCTCTCTCGTGTGTGTGTGAAAGACAAAAAGAGAGAGAGAGAGAGAGAGAGAGAGAGAGAGAGAGAGAGAGCGACGGAGAGTGTGAGACAGAGAGAGACGTAGAAAGGGAGAGGGAGAAAGTGTGTATGTGTGTGTGTGTGAGAGAGAGAGAGAGAGAGAGAGAGAGAGAGAGAGAGAGAGAGAGAGAGAGAGAGAGAGACGAAGAAGGGAAAGTGTGCGTGTGTGTGTGTGAGAGAGAGAGAGAGAGAGAGAGAGAGAGAGAGAGAGAGAGAGAGAGAGAGAGAGAGAGAGAGAATAACTCAACAAAGTCACAATATATTATTCATCGTTATCATCTGAATGTATTAACGATGTTTTAAAACTATTTATTGACAATATTTCTTTTAGATTTATTTTCTTTCTCAATAAAATATTATAATGTACAATTAAAGTAGGGATTTTTTATATTGTTATTTATTCTATATAATATTGTTATATAATTTTCGAGTAATTTGACGCACGCGAATATTTAGATACTCGTGTCCCTTGACCCGGTCATGCGTATCCGCCCCTTTCACCATACATATACTGTAATACTGTAGTGTTTATTATAGAAAGCACAAAGGTTTCAAAAATGATTAGATGGCATAGGATGTAACCCCCTTCTTATGATAAATGACTCGGGCTTTTAAAGGGACATTCCTGAGTTTGCTGCAATGTTTTAAGATGTTATCGACTAATAAAATATTTCTACGATTAAACTTACATATTAAATATAGTTTCTTGTTTAGAATATTAGTGGCTGTATATTAAATGTGTTTCTGATCGTTCTAATATTTATACTAGGTTAATTTTCATTATATTTCCTAAAAAATATTTTTTCGTACGTACGAAATTATTTGAAAACAAAATCCAGTTTGGGCTTCTTACACATATTAAGATGACCAAAAACACATTTAATATACAGCCACTAATATTCTAAACAAGAAAATGTATTTAATATGTAAGTTTAATCGTAGAAATATTTTATTAGTCGGAAACATTTTACAATGCAGCAAACTCGGGAATGTCCCTTTAAGTGTGGTTCCAAGATTTACTTTTGTGATGGTGTGCATCTCATTAAGGAGCTTTGTTAATGAGTTTTCCTTTTGGCTACGATGGCTGTAGTGGGGGCATTATAAATAATAAATAAATAAATAAATAACACATGCGGCACGGGAAATCATCGCTCGTTCAACATAAAAAGTTAATTATTTTATAATTAATACATCTATATTGATTTCCGCTTTTAACTTGTATTGCACGTTTTCGCTTTTCAAAAATGATAAAGACATGCACCTGAAATGTTTTCCCACGACAGAATCTTTAACGTTTACAACCTTTCTGTCTTTTTTTGGTAAACTGATCATACATTTTTTTTGCGTTTTGGGTTTGACAACAATGCAATAAATAAATATATAAATAATTAATATATATGACTAATTATATTGTATGTATTTTGCTATTTTCGGACTGCAATTAAATGTAATTTAAGAAGCAAAATACTAAAAAAAATTATATAGATTTAGGTTATCGTTTGGAAAATCACGCACGTTAATAAGGCACGAATAATCAAAAGCGTTATTATTATTACTAACGCATAATACATATTTTCATATTTATACAGATACTGAGGCTTAGTATTAAAACGCTATTCACCGTTGTGAAATAATGCCTTTTAGGGGGAAATATAATAAAACATCTAAAGGCATCGCATAGCCTGTCTAAAGTGTTTTCAAGACAGATGCTTGACTCCAGGCCCAGATGCCTGGTATATCAATGATAACTGGATTATAATAATCAGCTGTTTACAAGCGCAGTACATACCTTGTGGTCTCTCGTGATATCACTGGGCATTTGTGTTTTACGTCAGGATTTCTCTTCCATCGAATAAACAACTTTACGACGTAGATCTAGCGTAAACCATTTTCCACAACAAAGAACTATTGACGAAGATCAGCTGACGATATCAACACTATATTCGGAAACGTTCGGATTCCGCCGAATGCTGCCGGAACGAAAAACTGGCCAATGGCGCGCTGAGCTAGTGATCCGTAGAGTGGGCAGTCCCAAGGTGATGGTCGAAGTTGGCCATTTCAAAGGTCAGGGCAAGTGCGCGGGTCCATTGTTATCCGTCAAGTAGCGAAGTCCGGAATTAGATGGTTGTAAATAATATATTAACGCGCTCTTGACATCTCTGCAAACTTTCACCTATTTACTCGCCCGTTATATAACCGTAGTATGTACCAGAGATTACTAAGTAATATTGCTTTAAAATATATAGTTTATTCTATGAATTAATTTCAACATTTACAGCTAATACGTATCAAGATTATTCTGTTCACAACCTCAGCCAAATTTAGTTTCATTTTACTAGAAGCGTTAGTAGTAGTAGTAGTAGTAGTAGTAGTAGTAGTAGCAGTAGTAATAGTAGTAGTAGTAGTAGTAGTAGTAGTAGTAGTAGTAGTAGTAGTAGTAGTAGTAGCAGTAGCAGTAGTAGTAGTAGTAGTAGTATAGTAAGTAATTTTAGTAGTCGTATCAATATAGTAGAAGTAGATAGTACTAGTAGTTGTGTACAGTAGGCCTAACAATAACATAATATATACTATAGGGAAGAGTGTTTGAAAGCAGTGCATAATACGTGTATAATATTTTCGGTTGTCAAATAATGATATATTTTTATCGTAATTTGGGATAAAGTGGGCTCTCAAGACACGCATCTAACCAGACCGGGGGGGGGGGGGGGGGGGGGGGGGAGAGGACGTAGCCCCGTAGTAAAGCGCTCGCTTGATGCGCGGTCGGTTTGGGATCGATCCCCGTCGGTGGGTCCGTTGAGCTATTTCTCGCTCCAGCCAGTGCACCACGACTGGTATACCAAAGGCCGTGGTATGTGCTATCCTGTCTATGAGATGATGCATATAAAAGATCCCTTGCTGCTAAATAAATCATTTCCTTCTTTCCTCACTAGACGCACCCTGTCATATTTTGTATTACACCAATGTTCACAAAGCGCCCACTCTAGGCTTACCTGTCGGTGCTTTGACATGTGCTTTGACTCCTCTCATACGAGCAAAATGTTCAACTTTATTTGTATAACAAAACCACTAGAACTCATTGATTTAGGCCTATCAACCATCGTCTATTGGATGTCAAACATTTGATAATCTTAACATGTAGTCTATTAGCAGGAAGGTGTCTTAGTACTTTCATTCAGTCAGGACAGCACATACCACGGATATATCAGTCGTGAAGGGGCAAACACAATAGGAAAATGGGTCGACCTAGGGAATTCGATCATTCAGCATAATGCATGCCTTCTGTGATCAGAGAACCCGCCTCTGGTGACCAATATTCTGTTTTACTTTCCTCCGTCTGTAGGGGCGGGACGTAGCCCGGTGGTAAAGCGCTCACTTGATGCGCGGTCGGTCTAGGATCGATCCCCATCGGTGGACCCATTGGGATGTTTCTCGTTCCAGCCAGTGCTCCACAACTGTTGTAAAAAAAAACGTGGTATGTACTAACCTGTCTGTGGGATGGTGCATATAAAAGATCCCTTGCTGCTAATCGAAACATGTAGCGGGTTTGCTCTTTAAGACTATATATATCAAAATTACCAATAACCGATGATTAATAAATCAATGTGATCTAGTGGTGTCGTTAAATAAAACAAGCTTTAAACTTCTCTGTTTGTGTCCAGTTAATAACCCTTTGTATTCTACCATAAGTTAATCATTGCTTCCCCCTTCCTCTTGTCATTCGCCTCCCTCTACCCAACCCCCTCCCACCTACCTCTTTAATTTTTGTATGGAGACAAAGTTAAAAGCTACGTGGTTTGTTTCCAGGATGAAAGGAAAGTACCCCTGTCGTATGTTTCAAGTTGTGGAATGCTCGTTAACTATGTACCATCAGCTGAATAATATTTTTTCTTTAACGACACCACTAGAGCACATTGATTTATTAATCATCGGCTATTGGATGTCAAACATTTGGTACTTTGGACATAGAGTCAGAGAGGAAACCCGCTACATTTTTCCATTAGTAGCAAGATATCTTTTACATACTCTATCACACAGACAGGATAAACATACCAGTTACTTTGATATACCAGTAGTAGTGCGCTGGCTGGAGCGAGAAATAGCCCAATTGGCCCACCGACTGGGATCGATCCCAAACCGATCACACATCAAGCGGGCGCTTTACCAGTGGGCTACGTCCCGCCCCCAGCTGAATAATATTATGTTTGTTACAGACACACCCACTGTGAGTTTGAAGAACAGCAGTGGGGCGCCATTGGAGCACAAGCACGTTTTTAGTTTACATGGTTATTGCGCAACATTTAATATTATGTTTGTTACAGACACACCCACTGTGAGTTTGAAGAACAGCAGTGGGGCGCCATTGGAGCACAAGCACGTTTTTAGTTTACATGGTTATTGCGCAACATTTAATATTATGTTTGTTACAGACACACCCACTGTGAGTTTGAAGAACAGCAGTGGGGCGCCATTGGAGCACAAGCACGTTTTTAGTTTACATGGTTATTGCGCAACATTTAATATGCAAACACATTTTCTTGGATTTACAGAAAAACAAAATACATTAAACATATTTGTTATGATGGGTACCTTTAATGTTACGTGCTATCTATAACAATAGTAGTCCTAGATCGAAGCGGTAGTGCTTGTAGGTGAATTAGTACTTAGTAGTAGTATGTAACTAATAGTAGTAGTAGTGGTAGTAGTAGCAGCAGCAGCAGTAATAGTAGTAGTGGTGGTAGTAGTAGTAGTAGTAGTAGTAGTAATAGTACAGTAGTAGTAGTAATAGTACGGTAGTAGTAGTAGTAGTAATAGTAATGGTAGTAGTGGTAGTAGTAGTAGTAGTGGTAGTAGTAGTAGTAATAGTGGTGGTAGTAGTAGTAGTAGTAATAGTGGTAGTAGTAGTGGTAGTAGTAATAGTGGTAGTAGTAGTAGTATAGTAGTAGTGGTAGTAGTAGTGGTAGTAGTAGTAGTAGTAGTAGTGGTAGTAGTAGTAGTGGTAGTAGTAGTAGTAGTGGTAGTAGTAGTAGTGGTAGTAGTAGTAGTAGTAGTAGTAGTGGTAGTGGTAGTAGTAGTAGCGGTAGTAATAGCAGTAGCGGTAGCAGTATCAATAGCAGTAGCAGTAGTAGTAGCAGCAGCAGCAGCAGCAGTAGTAGTAGTAGTAGTAGTAGTAGTAGTAGTAGTAGTAGTAGTAGTAGTAGTAGTAGTAGTCGTCGTCGTAGTAGTCGTAGTAGCAGCAGCATCAGTAGTGGTAGTAGTAGTAGTAGAGGTAGTAGTTAATGTTATATGAAAGACAGTTGTTCTGTACTGTCCTGTGTGTGGGAAATTGCATTAAGAAAAAAATCCCTTGCTGCTAATGGAAAAATATAGCGGGTTTTCTCCGAAGACTACGATTCAAATTAGCAAATGTTTGACATCCAATAGCCGATGATTAATAAATCAATGTGCTCTAATGGTGTCGTTGAACAAAACAAACAAACTGTTTAATATTTTTTATCATGGCTGTCTGAGCTCTGGTTTCTAATAGACAGCACATTTTAACTTGACCTCCAACACCAACCAACACCAAATGTTTGACCTCAGCGCCAGGAAGTAAGATGTTTTAATAGTAAAAATATTTTGTTTTGTTTTTGTGTTTGTTGCTTTTGTTAACGACGCACTTAACACATTTTATTAACGATTATATGGCGTCAGATATATGATTAAGAACCATACAGAGAGAAAACCCATTGTTGCCACTTCATGGACTACTCTTTTCGATTAGCAGCAAGGAATCTTTTATATGCACCATCCCACAGACATGATAGTACATACCACGACCTTTGTTACACCAGTTGTGGAGCACAGGCTGGAACGAGAAATAGGTCCAATGGGTCCAACGACGGGGATCGATCCTAGACCGACCGCGTATCAAGCGAACGCTTCACCTCTGGGCTACGTTCCGCGCCATGTTTTAATAGCATTGCACCGTTACCAAAAGCAAACACAGTCAATGTGTCATATATTGTTTGATTTTAATCACAAATATTCGAATCTCAGCCATAGAAGAAAATTATTTTCCATGGATTTACAAAGTCGAGAAGTTGTATAGAATCTAGCTCGGTCGGTACAGCTCTCGCCTGAGGTCCTCGAGTCGTTGGGTCGAATCCCCTTCGGTGGACCTATTTAATCCCCCACCCCCCCCCCCCCCCCCCCCCCCCCCCCCCCCCCCACCCCACCCCTGCAAGCCAGTACCTCACAACTGGCATGTCAAAGGCAGTGTTATTTGCTATATGTTCTGTTTGTGTGAAAATGCATATAAAAGATTCCTTAATTTGCTGCTAATGGGAAAACATAGCGGGATTCTTGTGTCTGTTAGCGACTTATTACAGATGTTGTAGAATCACTAGACGCATGGTGGCAACGTAAACACAAGACGTAGATCTAACGACGCCGACTGTTTTTCTTTGATGTGTTATTTGTGGAATCAGCCCAAGGTTTCCGAATGACTGTCCTAGCTGTTTGTGCCTAGTCACCAAAATTGTATAGACGTGCGTACAAAAATAAAATAATATTTAAGTGATATATAGCCTCGTGGTATTGTTGTCATTGATGCATCCTGGAGTGAAATAGCCTCCTAATATCCATTATAAAATGATTTCAAAAGCTTTCATGAGGCATTTATTGGGTTTTAGCCCCCCAGTAGTATACCTGAGTGCCCAGCAATAATGTGACGCTATAAATGTGTTATTGACCAAACTGGTTACAAATGTTTTGAACAGCAGTTAAATTGATAGAGCTACCTTGACCCCAATAACTCGCATTATATTATTATATTATGTACAAAAACACATTGAATGGTATAACCCAATAAAATAAGTTCATCTGTACTAGCATGCAATGAATGTTATATGGAGGATAGTAAATGAGTCGCCGTGTGATACCGTTTATCAATCACATCACAGGATTGTATGTGAAAACAGAAATGTTTTTACACTGTGATCTCTCTTACAGCTGGGTGATAAAAAATAATTGTTAAAACAATGTGTTATGTGTTTACATCAAGGTTCAAACACGCATGTCTTGGGAAGCCATCCGAGCTGCCCGGGGGATGGGTGGTGGGGGATAGAAAGGTCATGTAATTTGCTATTTTAATTTTAAGAAATAAATAGTAAAACAGTGTTCGACAAATGTTTGAAATAGTCACTAGCCCTCACAGAAGGATTGGCTAGTGTTCTATATATTATAGTAATACAGCTGATAATGTCCACTAGTCCAGACCACAAATTCAGTTGCCGGGACCAAGGGCTAGTGGATTTGTCTAACTCTGAGTAAAAGGTAAAAATAAACCATTATTTTAAAGGAAATAATTTCAAATTATTATACTAGTATATATAACAGACAATTATTTGTTGAATCAGGCCTTAATATGAACTAAATTAGCCGTAGACAGGTCGAGTCTACAGGAAAGACCCGCTAACACCACCAGTTAGTGGTTGGGGAGAGAGAAGTCGGTGTAGTGGCCTTACAACTCGCTCTGGGTGGGGGCCAGTACCTGGAGGCGAATCCAAGACCTATCCGGGCCATTTCTCGTTCCAGCCAGTTCACTACGACTGGTATATCAAAGGCCGTGGTATGCGCTATCCTGTCTGTGGGATGGTGCATATAAAAGATCCCTTGCTACTAATGAAAAACTTTAGCGGGTTTCTTCTCTAAGACTATATCTATTTCTCGTTCCAGTCAGTTCACCACGACTGGTATATCAAATGCCGTGGTATGCGCTATCCTGTCTGTGGGATGGTGCATATAAAAGATCCCTTGCTACTAATGGAAAACTTTAGCGGGTTTCTTCTCTAAGACTATATCTATTTCTCGTTCCAGTCAGTTCACCACGACTGGTATATAAAAGGCCGTGGTATGCGCTATCCTGTCTGTGGGATGGTGCATATAAAAGATCCCTTGCTACTAATGTAAAAATGTAGCGGGTTTCCTATCTAAGGCTATATGTCAAAATTACTAAATGTTTGACACCCAATAGGCGATGATTAATAAATCAATGTGCTCTAGTGGTGTCGTTAAACAAAAACAAACTTTAAACTATCATTTCCAACAATAATGTGAAGCTGTATTTGTGCTATTCACCAAACTGACTACAACTGTTTTGAATACCAGTTAAAAAGACTGAGATACGTTGACCCCAATAAGACGTATTATAAATATACACAAACACATTGAATGGTATAACCTAATAAATAGAGAATAATACATGAGTGGCCGTTAGATACCATTTATCTCACAACCAGTTGTCTTAAAATGTATCTAACGAGCGAAAGTGAGTTTGATACGTTTTTAAACAACGAGTTGTCAGATAAATGGTATCTAACGGACACAAATGTATTATTCATTTCTTACATATCATCAAAAACCATGTTTTAAGCAAATTTTAACATCTTTTTCGACTAAAAGTTATTTACAGCCGTTGCACTTGTAGCTAACTTACGCGTCAAACCCATGATTGTCAGGTTAACTATACGTCATAATGTAATCGATTTTCATCGTGTAGTTTTTCATTGGATGTATAGCAGTGGTGACCTGGTCATCACCTAGGAGCAGCCAGTCGTATGTCTTGAAATTGTTAACACACGTACATGTGTTAACAACCATGTGTAAGCAGAAATAACGCATGGTGTTCTCACCAACGGGTGTGTAAGAAAATAAGTTTATCAGCATTAACATGCAGTGAATGTTATAAATAGTTGTTAAAACCAGTTCCGTACAAAGACTACCAACTGCCAGCACAAAGCTGACCAACTTGACGGTTGCGTTGTAATTTCCCCAGTGGCAACTCCCGACTTATGACGGGTGCGCTCAGATTAACAACAAATGGGTTATACGACGAAAACGGAGTTGTAAGAGCGCTCAGATTAACAACTAATGGGTTATACGACGAGAATCGAGTTGTAAGAGCGCTCAGATTAACAACAAATGGGTTATACGACGAAAACGGAGTTGTAAGAGCGCTCAGACTAGCAAATGGACAGTCGTAGAAGTCGTGACAGCAGAACGTTGGCCAACTTTGTGCTGACAGTTGGTTGTCTGAACCTAGCATTAGGGATCGATCGTGTGTCACGTGCTTACATCAAGGTTCAAACACGTATGTCTTGGTAAGATCCTCAGAGTTGGCCGAATATGTGTTAAAAACAGGGCATGAATGGTGGGGATAAAAAAGGCCATACAATTTGTTGTTTTAATTTCGAGAAATAATAGTAAAAAGTAAACCTGAAACTATTATTTCATTATTTCGAAGGGAATAATATTACATTACCATACCAGTATATACATTGTAGTAGGCCTATGTAAATTTAAAATTAAAGCCAAAGGGGAATTTGTTTGTGTCACGCCTATATCATTAGCTTTATTACTGCTGGGTCACCAAACCGTGTTTACATGCATAATTATATATGTATACATCATTATATGAACAAGAAAATAAAGCATTTTGTATTGTATTGTATTTGGTTGTATTGTATTATATTGTATTTGGTTGTACTGTATTTGGTTGTGTTGTATTGTATTGTATTTGGTTGTATTGTATTATATTGTATTTGGTTGTATTGTATTATATTGTATTTGGTTGTATTTGATTGTATTGTAGTGTAGGTCTATTGTATAAACATAATTAGTACATATCGTTATGTACATATCGATGCTTGTGTTTTTTTAAAGTTGCTTAGTGGGGTCCGGAGGTATATTGTAAAATAAAAAGCCACCGGTAGGGGGGGGGGGGGGGTCGACCAACCCCCGACCCCCCCCCCCCCCCCCCATTGGCTACGGGCTTGTTTTAGACAGTAGCTTGCGGCCATTTGGTTGTCGACGATTGCCAAAGCATTACACAATTTCCTCTAGCCTTCCTCTACATATCAATATCAATTAGGGGAGGGCTGGAGGTGACTCGAGGTACGTTTCTACGGGTCTGTATACAGGCATAATTCATTTAGACTTGTTTTCGTGCTTATATCCAATTGAGGTTCAAGCTCGCTTAGTTAGTGTTACTGAGAGAGAAGTCGGTGTAGTACACCTGGTGGGAGCCGGTACCGCGGTGCGAACCCAGTACCTACCAGCATTATGTCCGATGGCTTAACCACTAGACCTACACCACCGAGGTAGGGAAACATTTATATATGTGTTGGGAATGGGGTGAAGGTAGTCCGAAGGGACGTGGAAGGTGTTAAGTATTGACTTAATGTGCGCTCTGCGCTAGGGTGAGGGTAACTCAGTGGTACAGTTATCGAATCAGGTGTGATTAGTCGCAGAATCTTCGTCCTCGGTGGATCGGTGGATCCGTGTGTGTTCCCGTCCCAACCAATGCTCCACGGCTTGTATATCAAAGGCATATAAAAGATTCCTTATATAAATTGTTGCTTCATCAGTAGTAGTAGCCTATGTAGCGGCAGTGGGTTTCCTCTCATTCCCTTTCAACCATGTTTCGAAAGAATCATATATGATAGACACCAAATAGTCGTACTTTGAAACACATTCCTTTTCTTTCCTTTACGTTGTATCGGTTCATTTTGCTGTCGTTGGAAGTATTTAGTGGAGCCAAGGGCAGATTACTCTGATTTGTTGCCAGTCGAAATGTGATCATGCAGATTATTTAACAATAACATATCGCAGGTACAGTATTTATACATCATTTTCATTCTGGTCAAAAGAGTCTTTACACAAATGAAAAGGATCGCAACATGTCGTTTCGTATGGAATTGGTCCACTGACCCCAAAATTCATCGGCATTTTTCCGGCCAACTTTTATGTTAAAAATCTCGTCTCGGAACCCAACCGGGTCGTTTCGTCCCAAAACAAATTCGGCATTTCACCCTTTCTGGCTTGTGTCCACTCCCACCACAAATTATACCACCTATGATAGTAGAAGTATATTATTTCATGGCGACAAGGTTAAGTATTTTAAAGTTCTAATTAAACAAACAATACCAGGCAATGTTCCCTGGTTACTGGTATTAGTATCACGATGATCCGTGACGATGGAGGGAGGGGGTACAGGCTAAAACGGAACCGTGCCAATACGGAACTATTTTTTTTGGCGAAAACGGAACCTATCATGGCTAAAAGGGCACCATATATAAATATATTAGTTCACCAAGATAAACCTCGCGTGCAAGCACAAACAGCGAGGTTTATCTTGTCTAGGCATTCCGCCATTAGCAGCTTCTGAACAACGGTTCCGAGGAATTTTGCTCGGAACGAAATTGCGGTCAAAATAACGATTACCATCACATTTCCACACCCCAATCGTATATTGTGATCTATTTCGAGCTCACTGAGACCAAGAAATATTTACTTTGAAACAATCTTAACTTTGAATTAAAGGAAAAAAGTCCGACTTTACCGAGCGGATTCTAGCAGCCACTTTCTAGCAGACAATTACGCTGGCAGACAATTTCAGCTGACACGCATGGTGACATTCTAAACACCGGACAAAGCAATTTTTTACTAGTCCACCGGACAAATACATCTAGAAATCTACTTGTCCACCAATATTTTCACTTGTCTAAATAAATGGTTTCTTTCATTCAAATTTCAAGCATCAGGATGATGTTTTTGATTATTCAAGATGAAACTGCACAGAATATTTTACTTGTCCACTGGACAACCACCGAGGTACATTTTGCTTGTCTGAATAGATTTGCACTTGTCGGGACAAACGGACAAGTGCTTATTTCGAACACTGATGTGGGCCTCCCCATGGAAGAAACTGGGTTAGATTTATGGTTAGGGTTAAGGAAATCATACGGGACAAACGGACAAGTGCTTATTTCGAACACTGATGTGGACCTCCCCATGGAAGAAACTGGGTTAGATTTATGGTTAGGGTTAAGGAAATCATACGGACAAATGGACAAGTGCTTATTTCGAACACTGATGTGGGCCTCCCCATGGAAGAAACTGGGTTAGATTTATGGTTAGGGTTAAGGAAATCATACAGTAATGGTCGATAAGAGTAATTAAATTTGTCAAAAGGTCAACTTAAATTTTTTTTAATTTGGGTATGGTACCATACCCATTTTACCCTCTGGCAGAAATCCTGGAGAGATTGTAATACAAGCTTAAGTGTGTGTCTTACAGATTTTACGAAATGAGTGAGAGCGAGTTTAATACATAAATCCTGATACACGTTTTGTAAGATAGTACGTCACACACACAAGTGTAATAATGTCTGTATTATCCATATTATTATTTTTATTTTTTTTATGAATAGCATAAAACGTCATTACACATGTTATTACATACATGTGTGTATTAATTTGGTTGTGTTGTTCAAACCATGTGAATATTAAAATGTTTTAAGCTTAGTGATAACCAAAGAGTTATTTTTAAAAAAATGACAGTTGTTTTTTCACCAACAGTGCAAACGGTTTAGCTGTAATGAGGCTTGGTATTCATGCACCAGGTTTTCCTTGTGGTAAAAGTGGGGCACAATCAAGTTTGGAAATATTAGAACAAGCTGATTTTGTGAATTTTTTTATAGCTAAACCTTTATTGAAATGATGATTTTTTAAAAGTTTGATGAGCAAAGTTTGTACAGTATAAATTATAAATACATGTGTGATATCCGCCAATTCCTGCTTGGGTGTAGTTTGTATGGGTGTAAATGATTGCCAAATATGCACCCACAGTCATGCAGTTTGGAAACATTATGATGAAAGTAACGCAAAAATTTAACAAAAAATATTTAAAAGGAGTTCTCTTTATAAATTATAAGATTGTTTTTGTAATTTTCTTGAGACTAAAAATACCACAGGTATCCTTCTTTAATTTTAAACCATAGGTGGGCATTTACAGGTAGGATGCCAGACGCTGGCATGTATAAATCTCAGCTGAACATTGACAAATACCTGTGCTCTTCTACCGTGAATTGTTAGCTTTGTTTAACTAATAAAGATGTCTGCTGAGCACTGCTGATAATAATAACCAGTCATTCGGCAGCTCTGTGTAAAAAGTACTGTGCTCACTCTACGTTCTCTAACCCCAAAAGTAACCTAACATTAAGAAAAAGAAAAGAAGAAAAGAAGTTTTATTTGTTTAACGACACCACTAGATATCTTAAATACATTGATTAAGATTAAGAAATAATTAATCATTGGCTATTGAATATCAGACATTTGGTAATTCTGATATATAGTCATCAGAGGAAACTCACTATATTTTTCCATTAATAGCAAGGGATCATTTATATGCATTTTCTCACAGACAGGAAAGTACATACCACAGCCTTTGACCAGTTGTGGTGCACTGGTTGGAACGAGAAAAACCCTAATCAGGTTGTTTGATCCTGCGATGTAAGCACATCAGGCTGGCACTCAACTGATGGAGCCAAGTCCCATTCCAACTATGACTAAAACTAACCATTTAACTCTACATGTAAATCTAACTGTAACCCAACTAGTGTAACAAAGGCTGTGGTATGTACTATCCTGTCTGTGAGATGGTGCATATAAAAGATCCTTTGCTGCTGATCGAAAAGAGTAGCCCATGAAGTGGTGACAGCAGGTTTCCTCTCTCAATATCTGTGTGGTCCTTAACCATATGTCTGACGCCATATAACCGTAAATAAAATGTGTTGAGTGCGTCGTAAAATAAAACATTTCCTTCCTTCCTTCTAACTGTAACCCTAAATCTGTCCCTGTTTCTACACTCATGTAAGATATTTTCTGTGTTTTCATCACAGGCTGATTATGGGTCGGTACTCGGATAGTGAAGATGATTTGAAGCGTTACAAGAAGAAAAAGAAGAAACAGTCTCGTTCCCGATCCAGGTATGTGGCATGAGAAACAGACCTCAGAAAATTGTGGGAACAATCATTTAGTTTGCGCATTGCTCACAAAAATCTTAAGTTTGAATAACCCATTTTTTGATCGCTTATTACATTTAAGACGTCATTTACATGGTCTCGTTGGGTTACAAAAAAACATGGATTACCTTTAAATATGTAATTTGTTTTGGGGTAATTCATAAATTGTTACACTAATTTAATTTTTAGTTTTTAAAGGCTTGAAAAATACTAGTCTGCTCACCAAATGCGTGTAAAAAATTTCCAAGATAATTAAAAAGTGTAACCACTAGTCCCAACTTGTGACCTGCTTTATGTGAAATGAATAAGTAACTGTCAATATTGTTCACTTTTGTAAAATTTTATATGATTACATTATATGTTGTGTAACTCATAGCTGCATGTACATGTAAGCTGTCTTTAACCTAAAACATATTTAAAGGAGAAATATGTGCTGAAGGAGAAATAAGGAAGTCAATGGATGATCATTTAAACTTAAAGTTACGGCTGTATTGTAACAATATTACAGGGCTTCTAGAATTTGTACAAAATCCACTAGCCATGGGATCAGTGATTTTAAAAATTTACTAACCACAATTAAAAATTCACTAGTCGTACTTTACTTTAAGTTAATACAATTTTACTAAATAATAGTAATAATCAGATATGTCACCAAAAGAGGGAGATAGAGCTTAAAAACACAAACACTGGGGTGTGTGGGTGGGGGCAAGATATTTATAATTACAAAATAGACTTAACTGCTACATTTGACAATTTGTTTTTCACTAGCCGTCCGGCATGACAATAATAGTTATTTACTAGCCCAACATTAAATATCACTAGCAATGGGAGTGGGGCTACCATAATCTAGAAGCCCTGAATATTATATGTCTTGTAGGCTAGTGGATTATATATTTTTATTTCTGCACCCCTGTTTAATTTTATTTTTTGATTTATGGACACACTGATCTGCTTTTTTAAATATAAAAATTACCAATAAAATATATATATTTTTTATTTTTAATTTAGATCTGACAGCAGCAGCAGCAGATATTCATCCAAACACAAAAAATCTAAGAAATCAAAGTCGAAACACCGCAAGCGTTCACACAGCCGATCGCGAGAAAGATTGACCAGGCAATCTAGGTCGACAAGCAGAGTTCAACGGTCAAGAAGTAGAGACAGGAGGTCAAGGAGTCGAGACAGGGGGTCAAGGAGTCGAGACAGGGGGTCAAGGAGTCGAGACAGGGGGTCAAGGACTCGAGACAGGGGGTCAAGAAGTCGAGATAGAATATCCAGCAGAGATAGATATCGAAGGTCACAGTCACGTAGCAGGGACAAGTATAGCCACAGCCGAAAAAGGTCACGGTCAGATTCTCGAAGTCGTTCGTACAGGTCGAGAACAAGATCGAGAGAAAGAAGCAGAAGGTCAAGGAGTTATGATAGAAGGTCAAGGTATGACTTTTTCTTCCACAGTATTTGAGGGTTGAAAATTAGCAGTCGCCCATGGCAACCTTCATTGGCTAAGGACGACTAAGAATTTTACAAAGATACTCTTTTGGGTGACCATCGATTTAGGAGAAAAAAGTTCAGTGTAAATAAAAAAAAATATTCTTTACTAATTACTATCAAACTACTATTAAATTGTCTTTTCCGATACAGGTTTTAAGACAATTGATGGAACAACCAAGATAATCTGAATGAAAAAAACGTAATATATGACGAGGGCCATATGTCTGTACAATGCAGATTTGATTGGGCATTAGGCACAATATTTCAACTTATTTTCGTGCTTATATCCAATTAAGGTTCAAGCACGCTGTTCTGAGCACACACCTCAGCAATTTTGGCTGTCTGTCCAGGACAGTCGGTTAGTTGTTAGTTGGTTAGTGGTTAGTGAGAGAGAAGAGGGTGTAGTGGCCCTCCCTTAAGAATTCGCTCTGGGTTGGAGCCAGTACCGGGCTGTGAACCCTATACCTACCAGCCTGTAGTCTGATGGCTTAACCACTGTGCCACCGAGGCCGGTTTGTGACAATAGTGGATGATTCCATTGATCTCTATCTAGTGCCTCATCTGTAGGAGGACAGCCATTAGTGAGGAAATCCTTTACTGGAAATTCCATCCCTCTTGCATCGCCACAGTTTATTTCATTCCATTTGCATTGCCACAGAGAGGACTGCCACTCCCAGACTAGTTTATTAAAGCATGTGCAGTTCTATCTTTAGTTTCTTTGTACTGCATTATCTTTTACTTCAGAGACAATGCAAGTCAAGCTGCATACCTTGGTTGTTATAGCATTTAGTCTACACCTCTGTATTAAAAATGAGATTTAATCTGTGTAATTTAATGGTAGTTTGTAAAGGAACATTTGTATTTATAGTGGATTTCTTTTTCAAAAAGTGTTATTTAAGTTGGTATGGGTTTAAAACTTAATAACATGAATTAAACTTTATTTATTATGAAGTTATATGCCAATTCATTTGATTCCTTTGACGCACACAGACTATATTTGGTGAACGCATGGTTATTATTCAACAAACAACATTCTGTAGTCTGTCCCATCCTCCTACAAAAATGTTTGTAAATAATTTCAGTTTGGTTTGATGTAAGAAGAAAAGTAAAAGTGTTTTGGAAATAACAAAATATATTATTTTTGTGTGCAATTTAGAAAAAATCACCTCAGAAATAAATAACTGGCAGCAGTAAATTTCATAGAATGAAAAAAGCATTCCTTGTGAAAAGGATTATAGTTTTGATTTTGGCTGTGCAGTTAAATTTCAAAATGATAATTGGAGGGCTAGTTGAATTTGAAAAGGGCCAGTAAGATGTTTCGTCAACTAGCCCTTTTGCCGACCATGGTTTTCATGTTAATTTTCAGTCCTGGTATTTATGGGTTTTGAAGTCTCAGTTCTTATGTAGGCTTGTCAGTGGAAGATATCTCCATTTGTAAATAGCTGGATCTCAAGCAATCGATCTGTTTGTCTGCTGATAATAATACCAGATGACAAATTTAAATTTAGAAGAGCAATTTAATCCAAATTTTATTGAGTCAACCAACAGTAAATGACGGCATCGGGTCTTTTTTCTTTCGGACAAGTTAAGCACATCTTGGAGAGCAAACAGTTTGTTTTGTTTAAAAACACCACTAAGCATGTTGATTTATTTATCATCAGCTATTCATTAAACATTTGATAATTTTGACAGTTAGTCTTAGAGAGGAAATTTGCAACATTTTTTCCATTAGTAGCAAGAGATCTTTTATATGCACCACCCCACAGATAGGATAGCACATACCACAGCCTTTAATATACTAGTCGTGGTGCAATGGGTCCGCTGACAGAGATTACCACTGTCCTACATCTCGCCCCATCTTGGAGAACAAATGCATGTAGCTGATATTAAACAAATGTAACTTTGCTTTTCTATTTTTTTATTATTTTTTTTACTGTTTTTACATATTGCAGTTGGCAAGAGGCCAGGTTAAGTATTTATGAAGAGATAATTTTTTTCAATTTGTGTTTTCTTTCTTTTTAACAGAACTCCTGTTCATAAGCGGAGATACAATCAGTCGCCAGCCAGTCCTGCTGTGAAAACTGAGAAGAAGTAAGTTGTTATCTAGACTGAGTCAGGGGGCCGGATTTAGCGCAGTCGGTTGAGGTGCTTGCATCGCAGGATCAAATCACCTCAGTGGATCCATTCAGCTGATTGTTTTTTTTCTCGTTCCAACCAGTGCACCACAACTGAACAAAGGCCGTGGTATGTGCTTTCCTGTTTGTGGGAAAGTGCATATAAAAGATCCCTTGCTATTAATGGAATAAATGTTGTGGGTTTCCTCTCTAAGACTGTCGAAATTACCAAATGTTTGACATTCAATAGCCAATGATTAATAAATCATTGTGCTCTAGTGGTGTCGTTAAACAAAACAAAACTGAGTCAGCCGGGACATGTTTTTATTTCAGTCGGTTCAGTTTTTTTGGGGAAAATATTTAAAATCATTTGATCTGAGTGATGTTTTATTACAGCTGATGCCATATAATCGATTACCACAGTTTGACACCCAATAGCCGATGTGTTTCATGCTGGGGTGTCGTTAAACATTCATTCATTCCATATTATCGTAAATAAAATGTGTTGAGTGCATTGTTAAATAAAACATTGTTCCTTCCTTTCTTTCATTACAGTTATGTGCTCTTTGGCATTTTAATCTGTCCACTTTTTGTTGCAGTCCCCGCTTTATGGCAATAAATGGAAAAATATATCTGCAGCATAACGTTTAACATTTCCGTTTATTTTCAGCCCAGACAGTCTTAGCAGTTTGATTCCAGGTTTTGATGATATGGTGAGTTTTTTAATATACTTGAATTCATGTTTTGATAATTCACACAACTCAATTTACACATTGTGTGATTAAAAAAGACCCCACTTTGTTTATACATTGAAAAATAAAATGAAGAAGCCTATCCTCTTCTAAGGATGAAATACTACAGTTGTTTGTGTGCAGGCCCATAGCATGGTGGACATTATTGGGGTTGGGGGCCCAATTGAATGAGTGCCGAAGCCATGGGGTATTTTGGGGGTCCGGGGGCATGATTCAAAGGTTATTTGCCCGTTACTGTAACTCTCGCCGTTAATGTCAATTCGTTTGTCTCGCTACAACTTTTACATTCAGTCGAGATGTAAAGGTTATTAAAAAAACCCACCCCAAAATTATCTTATGCAATTTTTTTGTTTACAACTGGACCATGTCCATGTATTTTTTTACCTACATTAACTTGGAGAACGTTTAACTTATGGAGATATCTGACAGAAAACATTCCTAGTAGGGCCTCCATGAGTCCAACATTTTGGACTCGAGTAACTAACTCGACCAGGACACGAGTACCCGACATAGATGATAGCGAGAATAAGGAATACACTAACTCGACCAGGACACGAGTACCCGACATAGATGATAGCGAGAATAAGGAATAAACTAACTCGACCAGGACACGAGTACCCGACATAGATGATAGCGAGAATAAGGAATAAAAACTAACTCGACCAGGACACGAGTACCCGACATAGATGATAGCGAGAATAAGGAATAAACTAACTCGACCAGGACACGAGTACCCGACATAGATGATAGCGAGAATAAGGAATAAACTAACTCGACCAGGACACGAGTACCCGACATAGATGATAGCGAGAATAAGGAATAAACTAACTCGACCAGGACACGAGTACCCGACATAGATGATAATGAGACTAAGGAATAAAGTAAAATAGCATTATGCATCTTAATTCCAGCACTGAACATGGATGCTAAATATTGCATTCCACATATTCGACTTTTGTTGTCCCTCTATGTCTCATAGCCCTATAATGTAACTGGCATCAAGCATATGACAAAATTATGTATAAAATATAATTAAATGAGAGTGATCTTTCTTGCATGGGTACTGGAGCCCTGTGAGTGGACTCGAGTCTTTCTAGACTCGGCCAGTGTTCTAGTACTTGTGGATACACTAATTCTTAGTCACTTGAAGTCTTAACATCCACATGTTTTAGGACTGTCATAAATTATGATAAATAATCTGCAAGACTGTGATAAGAATTGTAAATGACATTTTTAAGACTTTTTTTTTTTAACGATGATGAGAACGTTTCTCTTTCAGACTCCATCAGAACAAGCCACAGCCAGGATGAGGCTTGCTCTAAAAGCTGCAGGTAAAATTATAGCTAAAGAACGTTTGTTTTGTTTAACAACATCATTAGACATTCATGGTATTATCTTAAATGACTCCCTATAATTTAACATAGGCAAGTAATTAATCATACCCTCTTGGGGTTTTTTACATGGCAAGATCTGTTGTCACCTTTTTGTACCATAAAAATAACGGTACATTAATTAATGCCAACTTTTAATACTGTTGATCACATTTCCGTGCCTAGTTCTTATCAGTAATACTGAACATTGCTTATATATAAACAAAATATGATAACGTTTAAAAAATAAGTTTTGTTACAAGGTACATACAGTATGTTAAATGTATTCATTTCATAAGGGACATAATTCATGTTGACAATAATATTCAACATTGCATCATATAACTTTTAGCAAAAATTAGTCTTGTTAAATATATATTTGTTTAAACCTGCCTGTTTCTTATAGACTGTAAATATATCTACATTAGCTTTAACATGGTCTTCAGTCATAATGTTTACTTTAATTTTTTTTCTTTTTTTTCTGTGACCTGTAGCTGCTGCCGATGAAAAAATCCTGGGTCACTCCCAGAATTCCAAACCATCCGGTTACTCAACCCTCCAAGACATGACCAAGTTCAGTGAGGCTGTGGAAGATATAGAGTCTGCATCATTTCAACCCAAGACCTTCAAGTCTGGTCGATCGGACAAAACAAAGGTAGATGGTATCAGGGCTTGAGTTTAGCAATTGCCGTCTTTGAGATATAAAGCTTCTCAACAATGGCAAAATATATACACCTGTGTACATTATCTGCCAATATTTAACATTTGTACATTTGAAATATGTCTACATACATCACTATAAACTTTTAGTCATGTTTATTTGCTGCAAATGTCACTTTAAAAAAAAAGAAATTGCCATAGGCAGGCTCAATATTGCCATCAGTGGGCTGTTTTCACCCATGGAATTGTTTTAATAATTGCCATCGGTGGGCTGTTTTCACCCATGGAATTGTTTTAATAGTTGCTGTGGGAGACAAATTCTTAAAAGGACAGACTCTAGTTTTTAAACACTAAGGCATATTTTTCACTATTATAGCCGTTATGATCACTGAAATCAAACAGTACTTATATTTCATTGTTTAGATTATCTATTTCCGTGGAACAGAAGTGGTTCTGGTCATCTTGTTGTTTCTAACATCATAGTTTTAAAAACGCATGTGCATCTGAAAAGTAGCAGTTTATTGATTCAAATTCTAGCAGTACTCTCAGAATGCTTGTTTTAGAGGGGTGAAGAATTAGAAGTATTTGTATTTGAACTACATAGGTGTATTTCTCGTTTCAGGCTGACGACGACTTCACAACACATGAAATGGCTATATTCGGGGCAGGGAAATTTGAGATACGGACCGATCCCGCAGACAAGAAGAATTTCTTTGTGGAACCTGATAGTTATGCCCATCCGAATGTAAGATTTTATTTTATTTTAATAAACTAGCAATGCCAAACTATAAAACACTAATATGAGAGATATTTAGAGTAAGAATGATGTCTGGAATGGGGAGGGTACAATCTGTAGTGAGATGGGGTGGGGAGGGGGGGGGGGTGCGGAATTTTATTCTCTCGCGTTTACAAAGTAAAAATCAAGATATGGCCATTAGGTATTACTTTTCTGACGACGGTGGCAAAGACGTGATCATTTGTGGCGAAGACGTGATCATTTGAAATAGAGTTTTGCATTTAGATTAGCTTGGGGTAGGACGTAGACCAGTGGTAAAGTGCTCACTTGATGCTCAGTCTGTTTGTGATTGATCCCCGTTGGTGAGCCCATTGGGCTATTTCTTGTTCCAGCCAGTGCACCACAACTGGTATTATATCAAAGACCGTGGTATGTGCTATCCTGCCTGTGGGATGGTGCATATAAAAAAATCCCTTGCTACTAATGGAAAAATGTAGCAAATTTTCTCTCCAGGACTATTTGTCAAAATTACCAAATGTTTGATATCAAATAGCCAATGATAAATAAATCAGTGTGCTCTAGTGATGTTGTTAAACAAAACAAACTATCTGTTTCTCCATTTGGGTTTTTTGTTCTGTCTCTCCCTCCCTCCATCTCTCTCTGTCTCTCCCTCCACTCTCACACTCACTCTCTCTCGTTCTCTCTCTCTCTCTCTCTCTCTCTCTCTCTCTCTCTCTCTCTCTCCCCCCCCCCCCCCCCCCCCTAAGTGCAATGTTGTCATTTTTTGCATCTCAATAAGTGTCCCATAACATCTCATCCTGTGAACATTTGACAGTCTCTGCAGACCTCGAGGTCAAATTTCTTTTTGATGGGAGTGATTAATTGCTCCCCTAACTTAGATTATTGGGAGCCATTTAAGATATCACCATACTGATACATTACAAATTTGCATGCTAAGGGGAGCTAAATATTAACTGTCCTTGAACCAGCCTTGGGAGAGTGATGAGGAGCGAGAATGATGGCTCCCCTTAAACGAATGAATGGATGTTTAACGACATCCCAGCACAAAAATAGAGGTTGGCTATTGGGTGTCAGAAATAGATAAGTATATCAGAATAATTATTTCCATTAAAAATAAAAATGGTATAATTATGCTCCCCCCTGAAATGAATGTTTTATTTAATGACACCACTAGAGCACATTGATTTATTAATCATTGGCTATCAAACATTTGGTAATTTTGACATAGTCTTAGAAAGGAAACCTGCCACATTTTCCCATTAGTATGCATCATCCCATAGACAGGATAGCACATACCACAGCCTTTGATGTACCAGTCGTGGGATCGATCCCAGACCGACCATATATCAAGCGAGCGCTTTACCACTGGGCTACGTCCTGCCCTGCACCCCACCCACCCCGAAACAGTGAGGTCTGTCACTGTACGTTTCTTTGTAATTGCAGCTCTACGTTGATCCAGAAGAGAAGATGAACAGATGGGTTCAGAAGCTGTCCGCCATGAGGAGGCGCAAGATTGAAGGAGAAGCATATTGAAGTGTTGTGAAGTGGTATCGGGGACAAAACAAGAAACACTTGATGGTTAAATGTTGAAATTCAATGATGGAATGGAACCATTTCATTGCTAAATGTTGACATCAAGTGACATGATAGCTAAATGTTGACATCTAGTAACATGAAACACTTGATAGCTAAATGTCGACATCCAGTGACATGAAACAGTTGATAACTAAATGTTAACATCTAGTGACATGAAGCACTCGATGGCTAAATGTTGACATCCAGTGACATGAAACACTCGATGGCTAAATGTTGACATCCAGTGACATGAAACACTCGATGGCTAAATGTTGACATCCAGTGACATGAAACACTCGATGGCTAAATGTTGACATCCAGTGACATGAAACACTCGATAGCTAAATGTTGACATCCAGTGACATGAAACAGTTCATAGCTAAATGTTGACATCCAGTGACATGAAACACTTAATGGCTAAATGTTGACATCCAGTGACATGATAGCTAAATGTTGACATCCAGTGACATGAAACACTTGATAGCTAAATGTTGACATTCAGTGACATGAAACAGTTGATAGCTAAATGTTGACATCCAGTGACATGAAACACTTGATAGCTAAATGTTGACATCCAGTCATATGAAACACTTGATGGCTAAATGTTGACATCCAGTGACATGAAACACTTGATAGCTAAATGTTGACATCCAGTGACATGAAACACTTGATGGCTAAATGTTGACATCCAGTGACATGAAACACTTGATAGCTAAATGTTGACATCCAGTGACATGAAACACTTGATGGCTAAATGTTGACATCCAGTGACATGAAACACTTGATAGCTAAATGTTGACATCCAGTGGCATGATAGCTAAATGTTGACATCCAGTGACATGACAGCTAAATGTTGACATCCAGTAACATGAAACACTCTATGGCTAAATGTCGACATCCAGTGACATGAAACACTTGATAGCTAAATGTTGACATCCAGTGGCATGATAGCTAAATGTTGACATCCAGTGACATGATAGCTAAATGTTGACATCTAGTAACATGAAACACTCGATGGCTAAATGTCGACATCCAGTGACATGAAACACTTGATAGCTAAATGTCGACATCCAGTGACATGAAACACTTGATAGCTAAATGTTGACATCCAGTGAAATGAAACACTTGATAGCTAAATGTTGACATTCAGTGACATGAAACATTTAATGGCTAAATGTTGATTTTAAGTGATGGAATCCGACTAATGTGATTGATGGAATCCGACTAATGTGATGACTAAATGTTGTCATTAGTGGACATGGAACACTAAATGTTAAAATCAAGTGAAATGAAACAGTTGATGGCTAAATGTTGACATTATTTAGTTCATGAAACCCATAAGTGAGTGGGTTGTGCATGTTGGAACTAAACTGAAGAAAACGATGTGAACAGTGGGTAAATGTTGACTCTTTAGTGATGGAAAGTATGACGGAATATTTAGTAAGTAAATGTTGACACTAAAGTAATAAAGTTTGTTAATTAAATTTTCTGTCTCTACTCTTTGAGAGGGTGGAGGGACATAGCCTAGTGGGAAAACACTAGCTTGATGGTCGGTCTAGGATCGATTGGATCCCCGCCGGTGGGCCAGTTGGACTATTTCTTGCTGTAGCCAGTGCACCACGACTAGTATATCAAAGGTCGTGGTATGTGCTATCCTGTCTGTGGGATGGTGCATATAAAAGATCTCTTGCTACTAATGGAAAAAATGTAGAGGGTTTCATCTCTACGACTGTCAAAGTGACCATATGTTTGACATCCCATAGCCGATGATTAATAAATCAATGTACTCTACGACTGTCAAAGTGACCATATGTTTGACATCCCATAGCCGATGATTAATAAATCAATGTGCTCTAAGACTGTCAAAGTGACCATATGTTTGACATCCCATAGCCGATGATTAATAAATCAATGACTGTCAAAGTGACCATATGTTTGACATCCCATAGCCGATGATTAATAAATCAATGTGCTCTACGACTGTCAAAGTGACCATATGTTTGACATCCCATAGCCGATGATTAATAAATCAATGACTGTCAAAGTGACCATATGTTTGACATCCCATAGCCGATGATTAATAAATCAATGTACTCTACGACTGTCAAAGACCATATGTTTGACATCCCATATGATTAATTCAATGACATCAAAGTGACCATATGTTTGCCATAGCCGATGATTAATAAATCAATGACTGTCAAAGTGACCATATGTTTGACATCCCATAGCCGATGATTAATAAATCAATGTGCTCTACGACTGTCAAAGTGACCATATGTTTGACATCCCATAGCTGATGATTAATAAATCAATGACTGTCAAAGTGACCATATGTTTGACATCCTATAGCTGATGATTAATAAATCAATGACTGTCAAAGTGACCATATGTTTGACATCCCATAGCCGATGATTAATAAATCAATGACTGTCAAAGTGACCATATGTTTGACATCCCATAGCCGATGATTAATAAATCAATGACTCAAAGTGACCATATGTTTGACATGCCATAGCCGATGATTAATAAATCAATGTCCTCTATGACTGTCAAAGTGACCATATGTTTGACATGCCATAGCCGATGATTAATAAATCAATGTCCTCTATGACTGTCAAAGTGACCATATGTTTGACATGCCATAGCCGATGATTAATAAAGCAATGACTGTCAAAGTGACCATATGTTTGACATCCCATAGCCGATGATTAATAAATCAATGTCCTCTATGACTGTCAAAGTGACCATATGTTTGACATGCCATAGCCGATGATTAATAAATCAACAGTGACCATATGTTTGACATCCCATAGCCGATGATTAATAAATCAATGTGCTCTACGACTGTCAAAGTGACCATATGTTTGACATCCCATAGCCGATGATTAATAAATCAATGACTGTCAAAGTGACCATATGTTTGACATCCCACAGCCGATGATTAATAAATCAGTGTGCTCTACGACTGTCAAAGTGACCATATGTTTGACATCCCATAGCCGATGATTAATAAATCAATGTGCTCTATGACTGTCAAAGTGACCATATGTTTGACATGCCATAGCCGATGATTAATAAATCAATGTCCTCTATGACTGTCAAAGTGACCATATGTTTGACATGCCATAGCCGATGATTAATAAATCAATGTCCTCTATGACTGTCAAAGTGACCATATGTTTGACATGCCATAGCCGATGATTAATAAATCAATGTCCTCTATGACTGTCAAAGTGACCATATGTTTGACATGCCATAGCCGATGATTAATAAATCAATGTCCTCTATGACTGTCAAAGTGACCATATGTTTGACATGCCATAGCCGATGATTAATAAATCAACAGTGACCATATGTTTGACATCCCATAGCCGATGATTAATAAATCAGTGTGCTCTACGACTGTCAAAGTGACCATATGTTTGACATGCCATAGCCGATGATTAATAAATCAATGTCCTCTATGACTGTCAAAGTGACCATATGTTTGACATGCCATAGCCGATGATTAATAAATCAATGTCCTCTATGACTGTCAAAGTGACCATATGTTTGACATCCCATAGCCGATGATTAATAAATCAATGTACTCTACGACTGTCAAAGTGACCATATGTTTGACATCCCATAGCCGATGATTAATAAATCAATGTGCTCTACGACTGTCAAAGTGACCATATGTTTGTCATCCCATAGCCGATGATTAATAAATCAATGACTGTCAAAGTGACCATATGTTTGACATCCCATAGCCGATGATTAATAAATCAATGTGCTCTACGACTGTCAAAGTGACCATATGTTTGACATCCCATAGCCGATGATTAATAAATCAATGACTGTCAAAGTGACCATATGTTTGACATCCTATAGCTGATGATTAATAAATCAATGACTGTCAAAGTGACCATATGTTTGACATCCCATAGCCGATGATTAATAAATCAATGACTGTCAAAGTGACCATATGTTTGACATCCCATAGCCGATGATTAATAAATCAATGACTCAAAGTGACCATATGTTTGACATGCCATAGCCGATGATTAATATCAATGTCCTCAATGACTGTCAAAGTGACCATATGTTTGACATGCCATAGCCGATGATTAATAAATCAATGTCCTCTATGACTGTCAAAGTGACCATATGTTTGACATGCCATAGCCGATGATTAATAAATCAATGACTGTCAAAGTGACCATATGTTTGACATCCCATAGCCGATGATTAATAAATCAATGTCCTCTATGACTGTCAAAGTGACCATATGTTTGACATGCCATAGCCGATGATTAATAAATCATGACTGTCAAAGTGACCATATGTTTGACATCCCATAGCCGATGATTAATAAATCAATGTGCTCTACGACTGTCAAAGTGACCATATGTTTGACATCCCATAGCCGATGATTAATAAATCAATGACTGTCAAAGTGACCATATGTTTGACATCCCATAGCCGATGATTAATAAATCAATGTGCTCTACGACTGTCAAAGTGACCATATGTTTGACATCCCATAGCCGATGATTAATAAATCAATGTGCTCTATGACTGTCAAAGTGACCATATGTTTGACATGCCATAGCCGATGATTAATAAATCAATGTCCTCTACATGACTGTCAAAGTGACCATATGTTTGACATGCCATAGCCGATGATTAATAAATCAATGTCCTCTATGACTGTCAAAGTGACCATATGTTTGACATGCCATAGCCGATGATTAATAAATCAACAGTGACCATATGTTTGACATCCCATAGCCGATGATTAATAAATCAGTGTGCTCTACGACTGTCAAAGTGACCATATGTTTGACATGCCATAGCCGATGATTAATAAATCAATGTCCTCTATGACTGTCAAAGTGACCATATGTTTGACATGCCATAGCCGATGATTAATAAATCAATGTCCTCTATGACTGTCAAAGTGACCATATGTTTGACATCCCATAGCCGATGATTAATAAATCAATGACTGTCAAAGTGACCATATGTTTGACATCCCATAGCCGATGATTAATAAATCAATGACTGTCAAAGTGACCATATGTTTGACATCCCACAGCCGATGATTAATAAATCAGTGTGCTCTACGACTGTCAAAGTGACCATATGTTTGACATGCCATAGCCGATGATTAATAAATCAATGTCCTCTATGACTGTCAAAGTGACCATATGTTTGACATGCCATAGCCGATGATTAATAAATCAACAGTGACGATATGTTTGACATCCCATAGCCGATGATTAATAAATCAATGACTGTCAAAGTGACCATATGTTTGACATCCCACAGCCGATGATTAATAAATCAGTGTGCTCTACGACTGTCAAAGTGACCATATGTTTGACATCCCATAGCCGATGATTAATAAATCAATGTGCTCTATGACTGTCAAAGTGACCATATGTTTGACATGCCATAGCCGATGATTAATAAATCAATGTCCTCTATGACTGTCAAAGTGACCATATGTTTGACATGCCATAGCCGATGATTAATAAATCAACAGTGACCATATGTTTGACATCCCATAGCCGATGATTAATAAATCAATGTGCTCTACGACTGTCAAAGTGACCATATGTTTGACATCCCATAGCCGATGATTAATAAATCAATGACTGTCAAAGTGACCATATGTTTGACATCCCACAGCCGATGATTAATAAATCAGTGTGCTCTACGACTGTCAAAGTGACCATATGTTTGACATCCCATAGCCGATGATTAATAAATCAATGACTCAAAGTGACCATATGTTTGACATGCCATAGCCGATGATTAATAAATCAATGTCCTCTATGACTGTCAAAGTGACCATATGTTTGACATGCCATAGCCGATGATTAATAAATCAACAGTGACCATATGTTTGACATCCCATAGCCGATGATTAATAAATCAATGTGCTCTACGACTGTCAAAGTGACCATATGTTTGACATGCCATAGCCGATGATTAATAAATCAACAGTGACCATATGTTTGACATCCCATAGCCGATGATTAATAAATCAATGACTGTCAAAGTGACCATATGTTTGACATTCCACAGCCGATGATTAATAAATCAGTGTGCTCTACGACTGTCAAAGTGACCATATGTTTGACATCCCATAGCCGATGATTAATAAATCAATGACTCAAAGTGACCATATGTTTGACATCCCATAGCCGATGATTAATAAATCAATGTGCTCTACGACTGTCAAAGTGACCATATGTTTGACATCCCATAGCCGATGATTAATAAATCAATGACTGTCAAAGTGACCATATGTTTGACATCCCATAGCCGATGATTAATAAATCAATGTGCTCTACGACTGTCAAAGTGACGATATGTTTGACATCCCATAGCCGATGATTAATATATCAATGTGCATTAGTGGTGTCCTTAAACGAAAACCAACAAACTTCTGCTCTTTGAGAAAAGTTGGATTCAGAGTCATACTGTGTACACTGTATTTGGTTTTTGTTCATATTTGCATGAATAAAAAAACCAATTGTGGTCAATCCTTAAATCAACATGTATGTAATACAGTGAAACCCCTATAAACCGGACACCCTCAGGACCAAGTCAAATATCCGGTTGTAATAGGTATCCGGTTTAGAGAGAGTAAGTTCTTCACTGATTTTTTTTTAAAAGGACCGTGAAAAATGTCTGGTTTTGAGAGCATTCCAGTTTACCGAGGGTCCAGTTTTGTGAGGTTTCACTGTATATTGACACTAATGACTTCTGTTTTATCTTAGTTGGGAGGTGGGTGGTTTCACTGTATATTGACACTAATGACTTCTCTTTTATCTTAGTTGGGAGGCGGGTGGTTTCACTGTATATTGACACTAATGACTTCTGTTTTATCTTAGTTGGGAGGCGGGTGGTTTCACTGTATATTGACACTAATGACTTCTGTTTTATGTTAGTTGGGAGGCGGGTGGTTTCACTGTATATTGACACTAATGACTTCTGTTTTATGTTAGTTGGGAGGCGGGTGGTTTCACTGTATATTGACACTAATGACTTCTGTTTTATGTTAGTTGGGAGGCGGGTGGTTTCACTGTATATTGACACTAATGACTTCTGTTTTATGTTAGTTGGGAGGCGGGTGGTTTCACTGTATATTGACACTAATGACTTCTGTTTTATGTTAGTTGGGAGGCGGGTGGTTTCACTGTATATTGACACTAATGACTTCTGTTTTATGTTAGTTGGGAGGTGGGTGGGTGGGGGGGGGGGGGGGTGGTCAGGGTGCAGCTTGTTTCCACCTGAAGTATGATGAGCTGCAGCATGAGTCAGTCATACACGTTGGACCCCTGATTGTTTTCCCATCCCAACCAATCCCCATGACTGGAATATCAAAGACTGGTGTGTAATGTCCTGTCTGGGGGAAAATGCATATAAAAGATCCCTTGCTGGTTCTCTGGTACAAGTAACTTGTGTGGTGGCAGCAAGTTCTCTCACTCTTTCGACCCGGGGCAGGATGTAGCCCAGTGGTAAAAGCGCTCACTTGATGCCCGCGGTCAATCTGGGATCGATCCCCGTCGATGGGCCCATTGGGCTGTTTCTCGTTCCAGCCAGTACACCACAACTGATATATCAAAGGCCGTGGTATGTACTACCATCTGTGGGATGGTGCATATAAAAGATCCCTTGCTGCTAATCCAAAAGAGTAGCCCATGAAGTGGCAACAGTGGGTTTCCATATAACCGTAAATAAAATGTGTTGAGTGTGTCATTAAATAAAACATTTCTTTCTTTCTTTCTCTCGACCAAAACCAATGTCCTGGTGTATCAAAGGTCATGGTATGTGCTGTCCTGTCTGTGGGACAATGCATGTAGAAAAGCCCATGCTGCTAATGGGGAATGGTAGCTGGTTACCTCTAAAGACTATATGTCAGAAATTTAAAAGTTTGTTTTTGTTTAACGACACCACTAGAACATAATTGATTAAATAAAAATGTCACAATTAACAAACATTTTGACATCCGGTAGCTGGTGGTTTAATTAATCAGTGGTGCAGTATTTAGCTCGGTCAATTGAGGTGCTGGCATCACAGGATCGAACCATCTCAGTTGATCCATTTAACTGACTTGGGTTTTTTTCTCATTCCAACCAGTGCACCACAACTAGTCAAAAGTCGTAGTATGTGCTTTCCTGTTTGTGGGAGAATGCTTTCCCTACCGGTTTTTGCCAGTCAACTAAATCACAGTCCGGGAGATAGTTTTGCCTGCCGTCCCATTTATAGTTTATGATATATTTTATTCGGCAGGTTTTGATTCAGTTTAGTAGAATTTATAACTTACCGGACCAAATGTCCGGCTGGAATTTTTTTGAATTTTGACCCCAGCTAGTATATACAAAGAGTCAACCAGATGTCAGTTTAATTTGATTCATTATTTATTCCAACAACATTTAGTATGAATCTAACATGATTGTCAGTGCCAAATGAAAGTCTGGTTATTAAAACTATTAACACAATACTGGGCACCCAAAAAAAGTGTTGGGACTTGTTTCTGGTGGTTCAGTGTCTATAGTATTGTCAACAAGCCCCCCTCTCTCCTCCCTCCCTCCCTCCCTCCCTCTCTCTCTCTCTCTCTCTCTCTCTCTCTGTGTGTATGTCTTCCATCCCCTCTCTCTCTCTCTCTCTCTCTCCCTATCTCTCTCTCCCTATCTGTCTTCCCTCCCCTCTCTCTCCCTCTCTGTCTTCCCTCCCCTCTCCCTCTCTGTCTTCTCTCTCTCTCTCTCTCTCTCTCTCTCTCTCTCTCTCTCTCTCTGTGTGTATGTCTTCCATCCCCTCTCTGTCCCCCCCCTCTCTCTCTCTCTCTCTCTCTCTCTCTCTGTGTGTGTGTCTTCCATCCCCTCTCTGTCCCCCCCCTCTCTCTCTCTCTCTCTCTCTCTCTCTCTCTCTCTCTCTCTCTCTCTCATGGAATTCGGCAGCTCTTTTAAGAGTATTTTTAGTGGTTTTCGTAACAATTATAGCAATTGGTAATTGTTTTTTGGATTTGACCCTCATTATAGTTTGTCGCAAATTCCACATGGAGCATGAAACCGAAGATGATGCGAGCTACTGTCGCCAGATGATGAAACATCGTCGATGATCTCCATGCGTTTGAGGATCAAATGTAGGAATTGGGATTAATTCACACTGTTTAGTAGCCTATGTTGTGTTTAAGAATCCATCTGACGTCCGAGGAACTCTGCCCACTAAGTGGAGGCACTTTTGAGTCTGGGGACGTCAAGTCAGGGTAATAACACAAAAAATACTACTTCCAGGAATATCTTCTTCACGATTTCTTTTGAGACTTTTCTTTCCTGACACAATCCAACATAAAATAAACAAAGTGAAAGCATGCCAATTTGATTAATATTTAAAAGGATGTGGTACAGTTTTTCTCACAACATTTTCAGCATTACATACACAGGTAGGTTTTCAAAGGTGTATTTTAAATGTTGTATATACATACAGACCTGACCAGAAGATGTTGAGAAGTTGACAAAGACTTTATAATTTTGATATCACATAACTTGAAACGTGACTTTATGAAGAAATCTATTTGAAATTTAAGGAGTTGGGTTTCTTTTCTAGTGTGTTTGTACTTAAAGAATGCATGATGATGATAAAGATTTGTAAATGGTTACCGCTTGTGTGATGCCAGACTTTTAACTAAAATGAACAACAGCCAGTGCATATGTATGAACAATAATACACAAATGCCACATTTTGTAGCTGGTTCTCATATGAGTATGTATGAACATCTTTGCGATGTATACCTTCAAAATAGATATGCGTTTTATTGTGGATACAGTGGCCGAACTAAGAAATATTAATCTATCGACAACAAATCCATAATTTTAATATCACAATTTGAAACGTGACTTTTTGAAAAAAATTGTTTGAAATTTAAGGGGTAGTTTCTTTCCTAGTGTGTTTCTGGGTCAAGTGTTTATAGTCATTGGAAAACTATTGCATATAGCTATCCGACGATACAATAATCGTGGCTATAACCCCACTTGAAGAGGCTCAACTGCAATGTTGCCCCCCTAGTTGACACGATCAACAGGCAGATCCTGTATCTCGAAGGTGTCAGCTACACAAATATACTACCCGTATAAATTCCCCTACCAGGTGACAATCCACCCCTATCTACGCCCAGACTAATACATTTGTTTTGGCCTAACTATAAACCGAGGATAGTCTAATAGTATTGCTATCACTTGCCATTAAAACTATCCCTCTAGTCACTACAGATGACTGACAAACCCAAAGGAGAACACTTCATTTGAGCCATTAAAATTACCATCACAGTCTAGTTCCACCTGAAATACTGATTCATTTAACATCCCTTCTGTGTCGCATGGCTTTAAAAATACCATAAGCTTTTCGTGGAACCAGCGATCACATTCCTTAATAGAAACATGAGATTCCAGATGCTTGACGATTTCGTCGTCCATGACAACCGGCTCCGGGTCATCTCTGATCAGGAGACCTACCAGGAAGGTCCTCTGTTTGATCTGATGCTCGTACGCGAAGCGGAACACAAACAGCAGCCATTCGTCATGCGAACTAGCCTGGGATAGGACTATCACAATTCGGAAACTGTTGTTAACAGCACTGAGGATGTTCTCCTGGATGGCTGCGCCAGGAATGAAGTTTCTGTCTGCAAGAATGCAATTGTATCCAATTTTTTCATAAGGAAGGACGACGTTTTCCATTGTGAATCGAAAATCTGCATCGGCATACCACACGAACACGTTGGAATGTATTGTGTGATTTGAGACCGATAACTGAATGCTGCAGGTATGACTAGACACGGGGCTGCCGTTCTGACTGCTACTACAACTGACTTGCCCGTTGAGGCGGCTCACAGCCTTAACAGACAGGGGATTCATTGCACACAACCGTTTTTCGGATCGGGACTTTTGGTTTTGAGGTAAATAATACAAAATCCTCTTAAGAAACGAGGCTTCCTGAGTGTTTACATAACGTTTTGCTTTAATGTACTTCTGTAGCGATTTATGGGTAATTTTCTTCGGTGAGCACCGATGGATAATTGGTAAAAGGAAATTCGATTTTTGGTATCGACGTTTAGTTAAGGCAGCATCTAACGTCATTCTTGCAATGGCATCAACCTCTGAATCTTTTGTGAGAATAAACAATATCCTTTTGCTGCTCTGGACTGCGTGTGAAATATTCTCCTGATACGAAACCCCTATTCGTGAATCACGATGTATATCGAACAGTTTTAACCCATGCATCATCTCTAGTGGCTCCGTTATATGGCCCTGCACCCAGTCGACTAGGGTTGACGTATAGAACACAAACACGTCATACTGACAGCTCCATCGATCATCCTTTTGGTCGAATGGGTGCAGACCTGTGTGGACGAAGATCCAGACTTTGAAATCCTGCCACATTATAAACAGAGCCAAACACAGAGTGAGAAGAAGAAGTACAACGCATGTTGGTATGGCTATTGGAAGAATGAATGCTTGTAGGGATATCTCACACACAAAGTCTTCGTCTGGAACAAATGACACATGGATACCCTCATCACTTACAGAATTCACGCATTTAATGTTGGCAGTGTCTTGTATAATTTTACCGTTGAAAAGAATCCAGTTCTTCATCCAGAGAGCATAACAGTTACACATGAGTGGATTTCCACCAACCTTTAGACTTGTTAGATTTAATTTTGTTATCACGTGAGGTATGGACGTGAGGAGGTTATCATCTAGATAAAGCGTCTGTAAAGAAGTCATCTGTTTAAGAGTATCTGGACGTATGTTCTGAATAGCATTTCCACTCAAAAGAATAGAAACCATATCCGTGTTATGAATACCTACGTCAATGTCTTCTATCGCATTGCCTTGCAACCACATCTCCAACTTGCCCATAGGAAGATTTTTCGGCATAGCAAGCAAACCCATTCGGCGACAGTCAACAATAATTGTTCCAATCTCAGATCGCCTATAGCATTTGCACATCGTTGGACACTTTACCAAATCAGCCTCACAATATGTTTCTCTCGGGGCAACACTAAACAACATCCTTCCCTCTAGGTCGTTGGGATAACTGCAGATCCAATTATCGAACATGTACTCCATTCCAGTAAGCGAGTTGTTTGCTCTCAAGCCTTCCACAGCACGAGTTAAGTTCAGAATGTTGCAGTCACAAGTAATGGGATTATTGTCGAGAATGATCTTAAAATGTTTCAGAATGAGACTCAGCCTCCAGTAGGATTCATATCCTTTAACAGCCGAGAACAGAAAGGATGTCACTCGACTTCCCGACATGAAAATCACTCTTGGCTCGCCTTTGACGTCATTCAGATTGGGAGTTCCTGTACTCAACGAATCGGCTAAGCTAGCGACCAAGTCGCTCCACGCCACGTCTGCTTCGATTTTCACAAAATCAATTTCGGTGATGGAACTCTTAGTCAAATATGCTCTACGCAGTCCACGAAGTAGAAAGACCACTTCTGGAAATTGTGACAGTGGGTTACTCTGGAGATGAAGCTCCTTGAGATGAGTATTGATGCCCTGAAATGCCGACTGAGTAATATAGCGAATGTTGTTGTCTTGCAGGTAAAGAGTTACAAGTCTTCCTAGATCACGGAATAACCCACCCTGCAACGACGCAATACTGTTGTTGGCTAAATTAAGTGATCTGAGCTCACGAAGAAATAAAAATGTGTCATCGTGAAATGAAGTAAAACTGTTCCCTTGCAGTTCTAGTTTTCCCAGCTGTGACAGGGAGTGAAATACGTCTGACGCCAGCGAGTGCAGATGGTTACCGTCAAGCAGCAGATACTGCAGACGATAGGTATTAGAAAACACACCAGAGGATAGCTCCTTTAAATTGCAGTGTGAAAGAGACAGTTTGTCTATCCATCCATGAAACTGAAAATTTGTCAAATTCAGATTAGGATTGTGATTGAGTATGAACTCTCGCCTGTACACATTGGCTGGAATATCCAGGACACCAGAATACGTATAATGGCTCTGAAGAATTCCGTTTCTAGACAGGTTATGGGGTAAATTCATGGTATGGTTATTCCACGGAAAGTATGGTGGTCTTGTAAAGTCGTTATATGTTAAATCTAACCCTTGTAGGTTGGGCATCAGAATTTGAAAATCGTCGATTGATCTCAGGGACATGTTTTGGAAAATTACCTCAACAACATTGTGGACGTCACAACTCAGTAGACTGGTTATGTTGATAGGCGTAATGCCATTGCTGAGTACAGTTAGGCTACCAATCTGCGTGAGACTGGAGCACTCGACTTCGGACGCATTTTGCACTAGATCCGACTGTCCAACCAGAGTCGTGACCTTGAAGTGGAATAAATTGGCCAGTCTTTCAAAATCATCCATGAACAAACGGCAGTCAGTTTGCAGATAACCTATAACGTTGTGCATTGTCGTAATCGAGCCGGGCAGTATGCGGACTGTCAGAGGTGGATCGAGAACAGGACAAACCATATTTAGTATGAGGTTCCTCGGCTGTGTTTTGTTGACCTGCGACATCAAAAACTGGTCTTCCTCTATGAAGCAGCTCCTGGCGCCATTACTGGCTGGAGTTATTTTTAATCCAATTAGTTCGTTCTGTAGATCTCGTCCATGCACTGTAAAGAGAGTGTGAAATTTCTTGTTCACGACTTTGACGCGACAGTTTTCTAGACACAGTACAGCACGAAACGCCATCATCATCAGAATACGCTGCCACATGATGTTACCAAGGCAATGTCAAAAAAGGAGTCTGTTTGAATGGCCTCCGATATTTTAGCGTCCACCAAAATAATGTCCAACATGAACAATATTTGCATACAGTGCTTCTAATAGCCGTAGCTAGGGAACACGTGTTTATCGAGTCCGTTGACAAGGAATTAAATTTTAGACCTGCGCTAGACAGTCGTATTGGTTTTTCTACACGCTCAGCTGAAAGAGCCCTGACCTCCATTCGCAGAGTCCCCGGTTCGCATCTCGGAAAATGGAGGTAGAGTTTTCTGTTTATTCAGAATCTTGTCAGATAAAAAAACTAAAAAGTTGCCCCTTAATGTGTTCTGTATCTGTCTGGAGTCGATCATTCCATCGATTAATGTGTCCAGAAAAGGCGTGTTTAAGCTCTTGTTGGATCCAAGGTCGTGTCACATAGTTGTTTTAATTTTTACAATAAATGGATATCATCAAAAACTACAATTTCGCCAGGTGTCTTAAAAAGTCACAAAAACGAATACTACACCTCTTTCAAACGTAATGTTTGTGTTGACAAGACTGCTTCCGAAAACTGAATCGTCGGACTGTGTGATACAATGCAATACATCATGTAATATCCATATATTTCTACCTGATCCGTGTGTGTTGACTATGATTGTATCCATGTGGTAAAATCACTGTATTAAGCAACGATCTTTTAATTTGCTTAGAAGTGATATCTCTCTTTGTTTTAAGTAAACAGCATCATCACGCACCGACATGAAACATCAACGGCCATTTCAGTGACGAATATTCGGAAAATAGGTTCTTCAACACCGTTAGCATAATGTACTCTGCGAAAGTCGCTGCAATGACGCATTCTGAAATATAAAATGTAGATACATGTATGTATGCATGTATTGTTAAATATTCGTAACACTCATCGTCTCTTGACTATAGTTCTTCCGGGTTTAAATGCTGGGTCGTACGGTAGTTAAACTAATTAACTGAGATTGAGTCACAAGAAAGTGACAGTTTGTTTTGTTTAAGGACACCACTAGAGCACATTGATTAATTAATTTGGCTATTGGATGTCAAACATTTGATAATCCTAAAACATAATCTTCAGAGGAAACCATTACATTTTTTATTAGCAAATAATATTTTATATGCACTTTTCCACAAACAAAACAGCACATACCACGGCCTTTGATACACCAGTCGTGGGGCAATGGTTGGAACGGGGTAATACCCAATTAGTGAATGGATCCATAGACGGGATTCGATCCTCTAACCAAATCACCTCAGTCGAACGTTCTACCAACCAAGCTACATCGCGTTCTTTACTGCTAGCATCACATAGATCACCATACTTGAACACCCGTGTGTGACGTAGCCCATTGATAAAGCGCTCGCCTAATGCGCGGTCGGTTTAGGATCAATCCCCGTCGGTGGGCCCTTTGGGCTATTTCTGGAATGCTGCGCATAAAAGATCCCTTGTTATTAATGGGAAAATGTAGCGGGGATTTAATAAGACTATGTCGGAATTAACAAATGTTTAACATCCAATAGCTGGTAATTAATAAAGCAGTTTGGTGTTGTGGTGTCGTGAATGAAAACAAACTTTGATATAAGCACCAGTTATTTTGCGATCGTTACACGTAAGCTTGCGCTTGCTATCACAAAACGTTTTACGAACATTCTAAACAACTAACATTAATTAAAGATTAACGTGTTTTGCTTCTTTTGATTTACAGCTACGGAACCATAATTCAGTTATATGTTAAAATATCAGATATGATACGTTTGTGGCTGATTGATTAAAATACTTGTCGAAACAAATTAAATGATTTTATTTTTAGGCAATATTCTCCTGTGCAACACAGCCTTTAATTTCCCACGTAACCATACACCACCTTAAGGGAACAGCCCTGAGTTTGTTGCCATTGTTAACATGTTGTCGCTTAACACAACTAGATTAATCATCGGCTATTGGATGTCAAACATTTGGTAATTCTGACCCGTAGTCATCAGAGGAAACCAGCTACATTTTCCCTACTGAATAAAAGTGTATTATTTTAGAACAAACACAGGAAAGAATGATAGTTAGGAAGTTAATTGTGTTACTGACATTCAAGCTCACAGCGCGGTCTGTCTGGGATCGATCCCCGTCAGTGAACCATTGGGCTATTTCTCGTTGCGGCCAGTACACCACGACTGGTATATCCATGGCCGTAGTATGTGTTGCCCTGTCTGTGGGACTGTGCATATAAAAGAGCCCTTACTACTAATAGGACAAATGTAGCGGGGTTTCTCTCCAAGACTCTATGTCAAAAAAGATGAAATGTTTGACAGCCAATAGCCGATAATTAATAAATAAACAATGTGTTGTAGTTGTGTCGTTAAACAACAACAACAAAAAACCCTTTAAATATATATATGTTATAGTTACATCATCCTTTTCCGAGAGATTCGTCTAGTTAGACCACGGTTATTGCGGCCGTTGAGTGACGGGTGTAATGATCAAGGGCGTAGCCCGAGATCTATTACACCCGTCGCTCAACGGCCGCAATAATCGTGGTCTAACTAGACGAATCTCGAGTGATGGATGAGGTAACTAGCTTGTACCACGCCCCCATTACCACGCCTTCGTGACGTCATCATGGTCGCAAAGAATTTTTATAATTTAATTTTAGCGGGTACATTTCACCTTGCTTCGCAGTCCGAATCGGACGTAGCAAATGTGTCTGTTTTTGCAATTTACTGGGACCACCTTGGAGTACTGGCTTCAATTAGCCTATACGGGGAAACATGTCGGGAATACTAATTCATCTGACATTACAGGTGCGGACAGGCCTACAGGCTACAAGAGAGCGCTGCATAACCCATCCGCGAAATTTGAAGTGTCCAGAAAAAAATGAAGTGCTTAGCAGGTGAATACAAAGCATTTTTTTAAAGTGGAGAACGTAATATCTTGCTCAGCTTGATAATTACCATGATAATATATACATGTTGGTGAATGTTGGCACGAGTTTGGCCATGATTTTATATTGAGTGATGCCCATACTTGGGGAAAGGCACGCACACTCACACTGTCTTTGAGTCATGTATATAATTAGAATAGACGAATATATATTTAACAGGTAGTGTGTGTGTGTGCGCGCGCGCGCTTTTCAAGACTTACACGGGACCCGCGGAGTGTATTTCAAAATGGGAGCGGGGTGGGTGGGGCGAATGTCTGTGGGTCAAAATACATGTATTTGTGGGCCAGGGCATGCTTCCCCGAGAACATTTAGAATTTTAGGTGTTAAAATACATTTCAAGCTATCTGAGCAGTGTAACATGGAACAGTGGGTTGTGTTTTAACGCTGCTAGCTCCCTCAATACAGGTGGTGGGTTTTTTTAATGTTGCAATTGATAAAGTAATGTAATGGAAAAGAAATCTAAACTATTTAATATTTAATTTTTCTTTGTTTGGGTTGTTTTTTGTTGTTGTTTTTTTGTTGGGTTTTTTTTTTTTTTTTTTTTTTTTTTTGGGGGGGGGGGGGGGGGCCGAAACATTTTTTATTTTATATTTACAGATTTAATATATTGTAACTTTATTACTAATGTTACTTGTTGAAATTGTTACTTTTTAAAACAATGTTCTAATTTACTTCCTGCTGAACTATATGCGACCTGTAGGCGTAACTTTCTTCAGCCATTCAGCAATCGCTAACATTTAGGGATACACCACGGGTAAAATCAAAGGGACCGACATCAATCAATCAATCAATCACACACACACACTCTCTCTCTCTCTCTCTCTCTCTCTCTCTCTCTCTCTCTCTCTCTCTCTCTCTCTCTCTCTCTCTCTCTCTCTCTCTCTGTGTCTCTGTCTGTCTCTGTCTGTCTCTTATAAACTAAAGCTTGAATTTCAGTTTACAATTAAATGCACAGAACACACCACTCATCCACCTCTTGCAGCAGCAGCATCAATGGTACAGCCCATGCATGTCAGATTTTTAACGGACAAGAGACACACAAAAACATCTTCGTATCGTTTATAAGACAAAAATTACAAAAATTACACATTTAGCATAATCTACAATCAATCCCAAAGTCATAAGAGCCCATAAAATCGAGAAATTTATACTTTTGTTTATAAACCTTGACGTTTTCACATTTGCAACCAACAGCAGACAAAAAAAAACACGCATATGGAGTGCGCATGCGCTGAGAGTAAGACGGCAAACTTAACTTTTTTCAATTAAAAAAAAAAATGGCGGATCATGATCTGCACCAATAAAAAAAAATATTTACACTGATAGCTCGGCAAGAATCTCAGGCATTAATTGGCTAGCGAACTGGGATGAAACCGCCTCCTGACAAAATGCTTGACACTGGGAATCTCTTCGAGTCTCCGATTTTAGCAGGGAATCCTCAAGTTTTTTCATTAGGAGTGGAATCAAAACGATTTAAAACATTGAAAATGACGGTGGAAAAATCAATCGGAAAAATATAGCAAAAATATTTTCGGGCAGAATTATTTTTGAAGTTCCATATTCTGAGCGAACTGGCTCGTGACCGCCGTTTTATTAAAATAAAAATGGTGTTGACAGTGAAAAAGCCAATGTCAAAAGGTTACTTAACCATTGAATTTAATTAGGTCAGCGCTCAATGAGCAAAATTCTTGTAATGATATGCACCATCCGACAGTCAGGATAGCACATACACCTTTGATACACCAGTCATGGTGCACTGGTTGGAACGAGACATAGCCCAATGAGCCCACTAACGGGGATTGATCCTAGACCGACCGCGCATCAGGCTAGCGCTTGACGGCTGGGCTTCGTCCCGCCCCCATATGTTTACAAAAACAAAAATCACAAATCACGTATCATGTAAATATATTGGTGCTTGTTAGATATAGCCGGGAAACAAACGGAAACGCGCATTAGGAACAACGACATATCGGATACGATCATCTGTCTGCGACAACGACAGCTGCAGGTATGATTGGTTGCAAATACAATTATTTATGATGACGATAATATTATTGTTGTTGTCAACACAATGTGTATAGTTTGTTTAAGTATGTCAAAAAAGTAAAGTTTGTTTTATTTAACGACGCCACTAAAGCATATTGATTTTTTTATCTTATCGGACGTCAAACATGGTCATTCTGACACTGTTTTTTTTAGAGGAAACCCGCTGTCGCCACATAGGCTACTCTTTTACGACAGGCAGCAAGGGATCTTTTATTTGCGCTTCCCACAAGCAGGATAGCACAAACCATGGCCTTTGTTGCACCAGTTATGGATCACGGGTCGGTGCAAGTGGTTTACACCTACCCAGGGTTTGGAGTGTATCTGGATTAAAAATCCCATGCATCGACTGGGATCCAAACTCAGTATCTACCAGCCTAAAGACCGATGGCCTAACCACGACGCCACCGAGGCCGGTAATTACCGTCCAATTGCATTAGCAACTGTGATATCTAAAGTTATGGAACATGTACTGTTATCACGACCTGAGTACATTGGACTATCAGTTTGGTTTTAAAAGTGGGACATCTACCAATATGTGTTTATTTGCTTTTCAGGAACTTATTCACTTTTACATTTCACAAGGCAGCCCTGTGTATGTTTGCTTTTTGGATGCGAAAAAAAAATCCTTTGACCGAGTAAATCATTGGACATTATATGTGACACTTATGAAAAAAGGCGTGCCTACTTTTATAGTTCGCTTTCTCAAAGCATAGTATTTAACCCAATTGTTTAGTGTAAAATGGGGTGCATATATTTCCTGTAAGTTTAACGTAACAAATGGCATCCGGCAAGGTGGGGAAATGTCACCCTTATTATTTAATATATATATATTGTTGTCGAAATGTGCAGTTGAGTGTAATGTCGGTGGGGTGTTTCTAAATATCTTGAGTTTTGCTCATGATATGTCACTTCTTTGCCCATCTAATTCTGCATTAAGAAAATTGTTAACCATTTGCGAGAAATTTGCAGAAGATTATGATATTATATATAATACAATGAAAACTGTTTGTATGTGTATTGAGCCAGAAACTCTGAAGTTGATCAATGTGCATTCAATATATTTGTGTGGTGATGTACTAATTATGCCTAGGTCATATTATATGCCAAAACATGAAAGACGATAAAGTCATTAAACGACAGTATAGAGCCCTTTGTGTACGTGCAGACATGTTATTGCGGCGATTTTCAAAATCTATTAAATCACAATTATTTGTGAGTTATTGTAGTAATTTGTACGCGGGTGCATTATGGATGAAATTTACACAGGATACCATGAAGGATCTTAACATATGTTATAATAATGCATACCGATGGATGATCGGACAACGACGGCCATACCAGGGCGACCAACCTAATGGAAATAGTTTTCCAGAATTTTCTGATGTTTTAATTTTTATGCGCGCGAACGCCCTTTTCAAAACAATAATTTAAAGCGCGAAAATGTCATTTTCATAAAAGTAATTTTAAACAGTGCGAAAAATGTCATATTTGACATATATTTATATGTGACTTGGAACTTCCTCATAAAAAGACACCCCCCACCTACACACCAAAAATCATCAACAAGTTCACATAAAGCCACCCACCCCCACTTTATTAGCAAATATTCTATTACAGTTTCAGACTCCCACCTACAGATTAGCAATAAAGTGACAAACAAACTTGGGACCAATGTTATTTTTATGTAGGTACATTGCCACATATGCACTATTTCATCATATGCATGTAGTCGGCTACCCACATTAAGACTGGCTGCCGTTTTGCATTACGCTTACATTACTATTACAGTAACACTTTTGGGGAGGCAGTGTACAGAAAACAAAATCGCTTTATTATTTAACTTACTTGAATAAAATAATATCGGTATGTATATTAATGTCATTGATGTTTCATATAATAGATTAGTGGTGGCCAAACATTATTTAGTGAAATGTTGCATGTGAAAGCCAATTGAAAGAAGACAATTGTCGGTTCGGGGTTTTTTTGGGTTTTTTTGTTTGTACGATCGTAGCGTTCTTCTGTTGTATAAATTCATGCTTTCATCCACGGTGGCAAAATTGCATACATCGCCATAGAACCGATGCCTGCCCCATAGGAACATAAGTCTATGATATTTAAAATATCTTTAAAATGAATACATAAACTATTCGAGTATAAAAAATAAGAAACAAAATTTTCATATATGGCTTCAGTTTACTCGACATTTTCATTGGTCGGCTGTTGGCAACAGACACACGCCCGTGGCCTTGGTAATGACACAAAACTGAGCTCGGGTTGAAATGAGTGACAAAGATATTTAATTCTAAGAATGTAGAATGTAATAAGAATTAGTTGATTAAAGAAAATAATTCGAGTGAATTTGAAAAAAAAAATCCGGATATTTGGCATCAATTCCGGAATTCCTAATACTTGATGAAAATTCCGGAAAGATGGTCGGCCTGCCATAAGTGCCAGCAAGATGTTTGTCAGTCAGGAGTAAAACGATTTGACACTTTATTTCGCTCAACAGTATATTCGCTGAAGAGCAGAATCCAACAACCTCAAACGACCTACTTGCTCACCTGCGGTGTACAAAATTAATGTGTACGTCAAATCTGTATGTGTAAATCGCTGGCACAAGCTACTATATAGTATGTAATCAGTTTTATATATGATGTTTAAATGTGTTCTATGGATCACTGCTCTCTATTAGGCGTATCATAAAATATTGTTTGTTTCCGGTTACCCGACCGACCCTAATTTGAACCTGCCGACCCTAAACCTTTTTTTTGTATATCCAAAAATCTGTTTTTAATATAACAACGATTTCCACGAAAACATTCCAAAACTATCACAAGCACTAATTTGGTGTCATTTAGGGAATAACCCTACTGTGTTTTCCGACTTGCGGACGTATATCGGTGGTTTTACTGTCGCAAATTTAGTTTTATTGGCGAGCCACGAAATGTTTTCTTCTAACAATTGATTGATGGAGTTACTTCCCTTCAAATTGAAGTTCGTTAACTTTCGTGAGATATCGGGCGAAGAGTCGGAAAATTATTTTCACGAATATATGCGATCTTTTCTGATTAATAATAATAATAATAATAATAATAATAATAACTGTATTTAATGATTTACTCCAGCGACAAACTGGCCTTGTAGAAATTTAGTGACCTGATAAACTAGGGGAGGGAATGTTTACCGATACTGATGGAGTTTACTGCCAAATCAAATGATTAAATATGTCAGTAAGATCTCGATGCGTTTCGTTATTTTTTGTAAGTGGTCACTGGGAACTTCGCGGGTTTCCTCTAAAAACAGTGTCAGAATGACCATGAGTTTGACGTCCAATAGCCGATGATATTAAAGATAAAAATCAATGTGCTCTAGTGGCGTCGTTAAATAAAACAAACTTTACTTTTCAATGTTCGTTTGAGCATCCTGAGCATTTGTACTGCATTTCTATTCATTGGACCAATTGATTGCTTCAAACCAAGTGCGTACTTTAATACTGGATGCATACAGAATAAAACTAACATTGCAAATTATAAAATTGGTAAGTCTACCATTTCTTAGATACACTAGGAAAGATAATATTCATAAAAAAAAGTTTTAAATGTTATTGTTGGACAGATAAATATAGAACCCTTCTTGTCAGTTTTCATTAAAAGAAATTGTTATAACTTATTTACTGGTTTCTATCCAATTATGGTTCAACCAAGTCTGCCCTTGACCAGTACAGAAGTTCAGTGTTAGTATGAGAGTAAACCTACCTATTATTAAACAGCAAGGGGTCTTTTGTATGTACTCTCCCACAGATAGGTTAGCACCATGTTGCCCTCAAAATCAAAATGCCTTGCCTTTTATAAATTTATAAGTTGCCCATGTAAAAAGAAGCCTTTAAACACACCTATGTGGATAGTACTACATATTTCCTTTTTTTAATTAAGTTATGAAATAGATATAGAAAATAAAATGGCCATAAGGTTTTTGTCCTTTTGAAAATTGTATAATGGAAAAGAAGCCCTTATATTTAAAACTGCACATAAAATATGCCCCCAAAACGTCACTTTACCATGCCTTACTTCATTTCTAGGGAAAACACTGTGATGAATGGTATTGTTGGTTTGCATAATGCATTTCTGTACATGCAGATGTTATTTTGGATACAGGTAGTCAACACCTTTATTTAATATCCATAAATAAAATTATTTTCCAAAATAAAATATTTTTCCTATCTACCTACCCTATATTTTTCCAGCATGTAATAGGAAACAAGTATATTTTTTTTTCGGCCTTATTATTATTATATACAGAGACGTGATTCATGGCGTGTACTTTGTATCGCTGCACGTGACACTTAAGCGCACTACGCTGTCAAGACCAGTGTCAAGTGGTTTTACATACACATTCTGAACAGTAACTATATCATATAATATCTTACATTTTTAGTGCAATCAAAGTATGTGATATTATCGCCAGAGGCTCGCATAATAAATTTTTTATTCCTGATATATGATATTGACGATACCGAAAAACACTCTGGTAATAACCTACCTCCCCCTCCCTCCCCCCCCCTCTCTCTCTCTCTCTCTCTCTCTCTCTCTCTCTCTCTCTCTCTCTCTCTCTCTCTCTCTCTCTCTCTCTCTCTCTCTCTCTCTCTCTCTCTATATATATATATATATATACACACACACACACTACATTTGGTACCTACTGTATAATTACAGAATATCCTCTTGTAAAGCACCTCATCGTGTAGTTTCCAATGTTGTCACCTTGGAGAAAATCGGAGTGTAAACAGTGTTCATGAATATTCTATACTTATGAATGAATATGTTTGTGTCACCAGAGTACAAATCTATCAATGGATGTCGACCAATCGGAGTTTTTGAAAGCGCTAGAAAGCCATTTAACACGTGTGGATTTGCCACCATATGGCTCACATCTGTATCCGCCTTCCATCAGTGGTTGATTATCAGATTATATTTGACCTGGAATTGTGTCTCCTCACATCCTGTTACCTCGTAAAGACCAATAATTTTCTGAGAAGCCATAAAGTCAACTCTATCCGATACGGAATCAAGGGGGAGACCGGCGGGAGGGGGATTTCATCCTGTTCCCTCCAATTATATTGATTCATGTATAAAGAGGGAACCTCAACCTAACCTAAAAACTAACCTTTACCCTAAAACGCAACCCTAAATCTAAATCTGACTCTAACCCTAACAATGGCGAGGGGGGGGGGGGGGGGACCGGATATATTACCGACCAGGTGTTCTATCCTGAAAATATTCAGTTGCCCCCCCCTCCCCTTTCCCCCTCTTATTGTTTCCCTGGTTTTTCTTTTGTCGAGTTGGTCCATATGCCCAATTCCCTAGATCAGCCCCTGCCTGTATAGGGCCGTACCAAACAGGGGGTCATGGCAGAACCGCCCCTGCCTATATAGGGCCGTACCAAACGGGGTCATGGCAGAACCGCCCCTGCCTACATAGGGCCGTACCAAACAGGGGGTCATGGCAGAACAGCCCCTGCCTATATAGGGCCGTACCAAACAGGGGGTCATGGCAGAACCGCCCCTGCCTACATAGGGCCGTACCAAACAGGGGGTCATGGCAGAACCGCCCATGCCTATATAGGGCCGTACCAAACAGGGGTCATGGGACAACCGCCCATGCCTCTATAGGGTCGTACCAAACAGGGGGTCATGGCAGAACCTCCCATGTCTATATAGGGCCGTACCAAACGGGGGGGGGGGTCATGGGAGAACCGCCCATGCCTATATAGGGCCGTACCAAACGGGGGGGGGGGGTCATAGGAGAACCGCCCATGCCTATTTAGGGCCGTACCAAACAGGGGGTCATGGCAGAACCGCCCATGCCTATATAGGGCCGTACCAAACAGGGGGTCATGGCAGAACCTCCCATGCCTATATAGGGCCGTACCAAACAGGGGGTCATGGCAGAACCTCCCATGCCTATATAGGGCCGTACCAAACAGGGGTCATAGCAGAACAGCCAAACGGGGGGTCATGGGAGAACCGCCCCCGCCTCTATAGGGCCGTACCAAACGGGGGGTCATGGCGGAACCGCCCATGCCTCTATAGGGCCGTACCAAACGGGGGGTCATGGGAGAACCGCCCATGCCTCTATAGGGCCGTACCAAACGGGGGGTCATGGGAAAACCGCCCATGCCTCTATAGGGTCGTACCAAACGGGGGGTCATGAAAGAACCGCCCCTGCCTCTATAGTGCCGTACCAAACGGGGGGTCATGGCAGAACCGCCCCTGCCTATATAGGGCCATACCAAACGGGGGGTCATGGCAGAACCGCCCCTGCCTATATAGGGCCGTACCAAACGGGGGGGGTCATGGCAGAACCGCCCCTGCCTATATAGGGCCGTACCAAACGGGGGGGGGGGTCATGGCAGAACCGCCCATGCCAATATAGGGCCGTACCAAACAGGGGGTCATGGGAGAACCGCCCATGCCTATATAGGGCCGTACCAAACAGGGGGTTATGGGAGAACCGCCCCTGCCTATATAGGGCCGTACCAAACATGGGGTTATGTTAGAAGGAAGCAGATCCACCACCAAAATATGAAAATATGTCCCTTTCAGTTATTTGTTTTTTAAAGGACCCTACAGGCAATGATAGAGGAAAGCCACTACTGCCACGCCGACTACTCTTTTTCGATTAGCAGCAAGCGGTCTGTTATATGCGCCATCCCACAGACAGTAAAGTACACATACCATGCATGGTATTTGTGGAACACTGGCTGGAACAAGAAATAGTGGGCCCACCGAATAGAATCGAGCCTAGATTGATTACGCATCAGGCGAGCGCTTTACCACCAAGGTACGTCTCGCCCCTAGAACACGACAAAGGGGAATTAGCGAATACTAGTAATTATTATCAATACATGGTCTGCTCTAGCTAGATAAGAAACAACACTGATGATACCGACAAGAGCACGTTTTCGTATTTTCTCAGGGATTCGGTTTCTAGCTGCTTCCTCGACAAATTGCACCCCGTCTAGGTATGGTCCTGCATACAAACAGGCGCGTGTACAAGGGGAGGGTTTCGGGTGTCCCTGCTCAAGGACATTTTATTTTATTTTCTGGGGGTGCATGACTGGACCTCCTTATAAACTTTGCTCGCCACATTGTAGACCCCCACGCCGTGCTAAAATTCCCGCACATGCGCCTTGTGAAATAAATACCAACCACTGGCAAAATAATGGGTTGGGTTACAAGTCGAACTCTTTCCAAGAATAGCCTAAATCGTTGAAATAAAAGAAGTAGGACAAAGTTCAAGGGATATTCCTGACTTTGCTGCATTGTAAGATGTTTCCGAGTAATAAAATATTTCTACGATTAAACTTACATATTAAATATATTTTCTTGTTTAGAATATCAGTGTCTGTACATTCAGTGTGTTTATGGTCGTCTTAATATTTGTAAGAAGCCCAAACTGGATTTTGTCTTCAAATAATTTCGTATGTACGAAAAAACTATATTTTAGGAAATAAAATGAACTTTAACCTAGTATAAATATTAGAACGATGAGAAACACGTTTAATATATATCCGCTAATAGTTTATGAAGAAAAATATATTTAATATGTAATTACACTCGTTAAAAAGTCTCTGTTAGTCGATAACATCTTAAAAAGTGCAGCAAACTCGGGACTATCCCTTTAATATATTAAACTGTGGTATTGAGCTATCAACTGAAGTGGTATAATGGTAGGGGAGGCGAAATCGACTAACCGCCGCTTTACGACTTGTATATGTCAAAGTCTAATATATTATGTATGTTGAAAAGTAGATCTAGCCCAGTCGGTAGAGCGCTCGCCTGAGGGGCATGGTTCGAGGAATAGATTATCCATGTATACCCGTTCCAACCAGTGTCAACACAACAGGAATTTCAATGGTTGTTTTATGTGCTCTCCTGTCTGTTGTATTTCATTTCATTTCAACTTATTTTCGTGCTTATATCCAATTAAGGTTCAAGCACGCTGTCTTGGGCACACACACCTCAACTATCTGGGCTGTCTGTCCAGGACAGTGGGTTAGTTGTTAGTGAGAGAGAAGAGGGTGTAGTGGCTTTACACCTACCCATTGAGCCCTTAAGAACTCGCTCTGGGTTGGAGCCGGTACCGGTATCGAACCACTGCGCCACCGAGGCCGGTTCCTGTCTGTCCGGAATATTCAAAAGATCCCTTGCTACTAATAGAAAAATGTAGCGAGTTGCATGTAAGACGTGTCGGAATTCCCCTAATGTTTGACATCCAGTAGTCGTTATCGTGCTGGGGTGTCGTTAAACATTCATTCATTCATTCCAGTAGCCGTTAATTAATCAATCGGTGTATTCTGATGGTGTCATTAAACAAAATAAACTTTTTTAACGAGTCGAAAATTACCAAAAACGTTTGATATCCAATACCCAATGAATAATACATCAATGTGCTCTAGCGGTGTCGTTACTCAAAACAAATTTCGCTCACAAAATAATTATAGCATTATTTCTATTTAAAAAATACTTTGAAACCGTATCTGTGCACAATGCAGAATCGAACGGGAATTTAACAAAATAAGTAGTTGATTCCATGAATCTCTATATTATAGTGCCTCGTCTATAGGAGGACAGCCACTCCCGAGGAGATCCTTTACTGGACAATACATCGTTCCTGTACCACCCAGAGGACTGCCACAACGAGGAGATCCTTTACTGGACAATACATCGTTCCTGTACCACCCAAAGAGGACTGCCACTCCCGAGGAGATCCTTTACTGGGCAATACATCGTTCCTGTACCACCCAAAGAGGATTGCCACTCCCGAGGAGATCCTTTACTGGGCAATACATCGTTCCTGTACCACCCAAAGAGGACTGCCACAACGAGGAGATCCTTTACTGGACAATACATCCTTCCTGTACCACCCAAAGAGGACTGCCACTCCCGAGGAGATCCTTTACTGGGCAATACATCGTTCCTGTACCACCCAAAGAGGACTGCCACAACGAGGAGATCCTTTACTGGACAATACATCCTTCCTGTACCACCCAAAGAGGACTGCCACAACGAGGAGATCCTTTACTGGACAATACATCCTTTCTGTACCACCCAAAGAGGACTGCCACTCCCGAGGAGATCCTTTACTGGGCAATACATCGTTCCTGTACCACCCAAAGAGGACTGCCACTCCCGAGGAGATCCTTTACTGGACAATACATCGTTCCTGTACCACCCAAAGAGGACTGCCACTACGAGGAGATCCTTTACTGGACAATACATCGTTCCTGTACCACCCAAAGAGGACTGCCACTCCCGAGGAGATCCTTTACTGGACAATACATCGTTCCTGTACCACCCAAAGAGGACTGCCACTCCCGAGGAGATCCCTTACTGGACAATACATCGTTCCTGTACCACCCAAAGAGGACTGCCACAACGAGGCTTGTTTTCTGAATCAAAACTAGCACAGGATACAGCTCATTGCAATAAATATAGCTATGATGCCATGCACTTATGAATCACAAACGGTGAATCTTGTTTCAACATACATATGTCAGGAGCTTGGAGAGGAGGTAGGTAGGAGGTAGGTAGACGGGTTGTGGGGGAGGGGGCCCATTGTGTGTGGGGGTTGCGTGGTGGTGGTGGTGGGGGTTGATCATATTAAATAATACGGTAATAATATTAATATATATATATATATATATACATACACACACACAATATACATTCAAACCTATATTTTATTCGTCTTTTAACTGGAGGGCTAACTTATATTCAGCCAAACAAACACACACACGCACGAACGCACACACGCACAACTTCTACACTTCTCCACGCTCGCTTCCTATACCAAAGTTTTAACTTATTTTCGTGCTTATATCCAATTAAGGTTCAAGTACGCTGTCCTGGGCATATACCATATATGTCTGAACTGTCTGCCCAGGATAGTTGATTAGTGACAGAGAAGAGGATGCAGTGGTCTTTACACCTACCAAATGAGTCGTCAAAACTTGCTCTGGTTGGAAGCCGGTACCGGGGTGCGAACCCATTACCTATATATATCAGCCTTAAGTCCAATGGCTTATATCCACTACACCACCGAGGCGGTTTCAACACTGTCATTAATGTCCCATACATTTATGATATATTATAATTTACGCATCACATTAATTGATTAATTTGTTTATTTGAATTATATATTTCCCCCGCCAGAGGCTGCTAACTACCGACACGTGTTTCTAACTGCCGGCGCGGTCATTATCTTAATACAATCTGAAATTGAATTTGCACAATACTGACAGTTCTGATACGGTACTTAATAGGTTGTTTTTAGTGTTCCACCTGCGTTCAATTGATAAACACAAGCGCATCGCAGCGTTACGATTACAAAACGCGCACTAACGGAGCTTTTGTGCACTGAATGTTAAATTAGACGGAACGGGCACTAGTGAAGCGTTGAACGAATTTCAGATCAGTTGACCGAATTATTACAAACTCACTATAAACAAAACACAGTTATTGTATCTCTTGGTTGGTGTTTTCTGGATAGAAAGGTACACACTCACCGAAGAAAAAGACACACAAAAAACCCAACACCCCCTCCCGAAAAAGTCCCACCATTGAACAAAAACAAAGACAAAAAAAAAGACAAAATGAAACCAAAAACAAAACAATCAAACACAAAAATCAGTTAAAACAAAAAACACTTTAAACACACACACACACACACACACACACACACACACACACACACACACACACACACCTCCCAACATCCCAAACAAAACCCTGCGCAACAACAACCAAACCAAACACAAACACCGCAATATCATAAAATGTTAAAAAGATTAGAAAAACAACAAAAAAAAACAACCAATAACAAAAAAACAAAACAAAACAAAACAACAACCCCAGAACAACAACACCACCTATAACATCAAAACCCACAAAAACCTAAAAAAAACCCAACCCCAAAACAACAACAAAAAACCCGAAACAAACAAATAAACAAACAAATAAACTAACAAATCCAAACAATACAAAACACCAGTTGAAAATATCCAAGCTAAAGATTCCATCTCACATTTGCATATTGCCGGCATCCAGCAAAATCATTTACCAGTAAGTAGTAGGCCTACCTTATGTTTCTACTCCGATTTCCAGATTGCGTCAAACAGGAACTTAGTTCTACTGAACGCGACTCTTATTTGGCGTTCAAACTTCAGACATTACAATTTCGACATTTCTGAGTTATTTATGCAAACAGCATATATGCGGGATCGAGAAATAAAATAAAATAAATATTTATTTATTTATTTATTTATTATTGAAATAATATTAACTTGTGGACATTTGTTTGTAATTATTATTTTATGTTAATGCACTGGTTTTATATATACATGTTTCAGCAATTAAACATTTCCACAAACAGGTAATGAATTACAACAGAGTGTGTACCTTTAATTGTTAAAGTATACTCTAATAGTGACAGTTTAATTATCAGCTTCAGATATCCGTGGCTTGTTATTAATAGCACAAGCACACCTTGCAGAACTTGCGGCTGATGTGGTTTTCGTATTCTCGTATTCAAGTCAGGTCAGGTCATGTCATGTCATAGGGTTTAACGAGCACATTCAGAACAAGATGTTGTAGCGCACGCCTGTCATGGGCGGCTCCTCTGTCCAGAACAGGAAAGGGTTGGGATGGGTGGGACAGGGGACCGCCTGCGCTGGCAGATGCCAGAGAGCACCAGCAGCTCGACCGGGGTCGGTAACAGGCGGGGGGGGGGGGGGGGGGGGGGGGGTGTTTTGGTTCTGTGGAATTTTGAATGTCCCGTAGGATTAATGCCAAAGGGGAAAAGGTGCGCAATTTTAATGAGGGAAATTAGGCGCATTTTTGAACGGTCCGTCGAAAGATAAAGGAGGGAGCTACACAAGGTTTTGATTTTTAGTATGCCAATAATAGCTCGTTAATGGGACCTAGTTTATGCTGAGGTGTCTCCCTAGGTTGCCCATAGGGCCCTTAAAAGGGTCTGATCTGTTGAGATCGGTTACAGCTCTATAGTCCGAAGGTTCAATAGTCCGAAGGTTGACAGACCTAACTATAATCATGATGAATGGCAAAAGAACAGTGTCAAATGCACTAAACAAATCTGAATTCTTTACAGTGATCACTAAGCGCAGGCCCGTACGCGGGGGGGGGGGTGCGTACGCACCCCCCCCCCCCCCCCCCATAGTCTGCCGAGGTCCGTTCGTGGATGTGTAAAAAATATTTTGAGACAAAGAAACATTTCAAATTTACTTCCCAGAATGCAGGAAAATGCATCTCCTGCATTCTAAATTTTAAAAATTACGCCCCCCCCCCCCCCCCCAAATAAATTTCTGCATACGGGCCTGCTAAGCGTACCTCTGTGTTTAGACAACAGTGTATGATGTATGTTATCACACGACAATAAGATACATGTTAAATATCAATTTAAAGACACCTGATTGGCTTCTTAAATATCAATCCAAACCAACCACTGTGATTAAAGCTACACACGTCAATTTCTATTGTCAGCTGACATACATGTACAAGTCAACAGTGTATATTACGTAAACGCGAGCGCTGTATATAACTTGGTTCAATATACGTTTTAATTTCTCTTAATTCTGTATTTTAAAGATAAAGATATGTAAGAAAAGTAATCCTACACTGGTGTCTCCAGCTATCGTGTCAGTTCGATACCATTTATCCTGCATTTCGTTTAAAACTGTATTCACCTCATGTTCCTTCCATTGGCATAGCCAGGATTTTATATTGGTGGGGGACCAGAGTGTCATGGAGGGTCAACCACAGTGTTTTTGAGACTGTTAATACGGAAGGAAGAAAGGAAATGTTTTATTTAACGGCACGCTCAACGCATTTTATTTACGGTTTTATTGCGTCAGACATATGGTTAAGAACCACATAGATATTGAGAGAGGAAACCCGCTGTCGCCACTTCATGGGCTACTTTTTTTTTTTATTAGCAGTAAGGCATTTTTTATATGCACTATCCCACAGACAGGATATTACATACGACGGCCTTTGTTACACCAGTTGTGGAGCACTGGCTGGAATGAAAAATAGCCCATCGAAGGGGATCGATCGTGCATCCGGTGATCGATCGTGTATCCGGTGAGGGCTGTACTATTGAGCTACAACCCGACCTCATGTTAATAGGGCAACATATAAACATAAACAAATGTGGTTGGAAAAAAAAAGAGAGGTGTGTTTGGGGAGAGTATAGACCCACTTCCCCCTCCCCAGTTGGCTCCTCAGGTACAGTTTGAAGCAACTCGGAAGCTGAAAGGTATTTAATGTAGTATTCTCTCTTTATCCAAGAACATTCTACAGTGGTCACAATTTAAATGTTTGGTGATGCTATTAATCTATAATTATATAAATAATATAACAAAAAGAATGCCCCTTTTAATAGTGGATATTTGTAAACACAAGACATACCTGGATAGTAGTATAATGGGTTAACAAAAAAGAAATGTCGGTTTTTAATTAAAATAACTTTATTGAAATCCAACAGTTAAAGCTCCTATATCCGCTTTCCATGTTATACTGTCGAATACTAATGCAAAATAAAAGCACAACTGCACCTTTATTACACTCGTTCGTCATCGCTATCAACGGATATCATCGAACACCTACTACTCAATTCCCAAGACGTAAAAGTGCAGTAATGCCTGCATTTTGATTAGTAATCGATGTTATAACATGGTAACCGGATATAGCAACTTTAGCTAGGACTACAACACACAAAACGTCCGGCACAATCCACAGTTTAACAGTTAATACTGTTTTTAGCCCAAAGAGGCTTAACAACAAGCTTCAAACATATGCTCGGACATCATCAAGGCAACTGCTGTCCAACAGTCTTCCAACGTACGCCGCCCATTATTGTAAGACTGTTTGGGGCTAGCTACCCTATCTTCGAGTGTTTGGTGGATTTCCTCTGCGTGGTGCTGCCGCCGCTGAAACCTCCAAAAGTTGCTGCTCCCCACAAAATACTATATCCAAATAATGTCATGTACATGTACTACCATTTTATAAATATCTTAATTACAAAAATCAATAAGGGTGGCCCATGTATTAGCACGTGTCCATTTTGTTGATCAGTAATGTGTGTAATGTGTGTAATATATATATACGGACGTCCACAAGAAACTATACATGGCATGGTGTGAACAAAATGTCATTCCAAAACAGCAGAAATATATTTAACTATCCATTTCCATTATCCAAATTATAAAGGGTAAAATATATGTTGACATATAACTCCCTATTTATACCATACACATATTAGGCTGGGAATATATAGAAGTTAATTTTTCACGTGTCACGATTAACGTTTTACGAGTTACTTACATGACGGTTTTCACCAAGTTCACGTAGATCGAGTTTATTTGTCGCCATACCATACCATATCATACCATACCATACCATAACCTAATCATATCGTATCATTTCCACCCAGTTAGCAACCAAACATCAATAAAAGATTTTTGTAAAATGTACCCAAATCCACACAGGACGAAACTACAGTATTTATATTTTCAACATAATGTAATAGTGTTTGTGTTATGTAGGTTCATTTGGCAACTACAAAGCTAGATTTGTCAAACAACAAGGACAAAATGATTTAAAAAGGCATACTTACAAATCTAGTGTAACTGTACTTCGCTGTTCATGTCATAAAAAAAAACGACGATGTTCGTTTCTTTATTCAAACGTGACCCATGAAGGTGTAAGTGTCACGTAAACGCCTATGGGACCTGCACTTTTAAAATTACTTGGTCGTTCTCTTCACGGGTGAATGGTGAAAAGTAAATCATGATGCGTGAAAATTAAACTTCTATAGAAACCCAGCCGCAGACGTAGTAAAAATTATCCTATGTTCACGCAGTATAGTGTTTCGGATCAATGAACCTTCGAACTACTGAACCTTCGGACTATTGAACCTTCGGACTATAGAGTGGTCCCCGTTGAGATCGTGGCATGACAACCCAGAGGAGACTCGTTTGCAATTGTTCGTCGTATTCAGCTTACTGTTTGCTTAAACACTTCTGTACGTCTGGTATCGACCTCTGGTACCGGTGGTATGTATGGTGATGTAGCCATCGTACTTAAAGCTGGTTCGCCTCCCGGTACCGACTCCCACAAAGAGTGAGTTTTATTCAATGGGTCAATGTGTAAGATCAAAAAGACGGGATATAGATGTGTCAGTCGTCTATTAACTTGACATTTGACCCGAAACTGTGCAACTGTAATTTTGGTTTGTTTAACGACACCGCTAGAACACATTGGTGTGTTAATCATCACGGGATGTCAAACATTTGGTTATTCTGACATTATAGTCTTGGAGAAGGGAGTTATATTTTGTTTTGCTTAACGACACCACTAGAACACACTGATTTATTAATCATCGGCTATTGGATGTCAAACATTTGCCCTCGGCTCCATCATGAGGATTAGTCTCTTTTTAAAATGTATTTTCAGGGTGAGCATAACCCGACACCCCTAAAACCTCCCCCACCCACTACACAATGTCCTGCACCATCCCAGAGACAGGATAGCACGTACCACGACCTTTGGTGCAAATGCTGGAAGGAGAAATAGCCCAATGGGCCCACCGCCGGGGATTGACGATTGGCCGACCGCGAGCGCTTTACAACTGTCCCCAAAACGATGTTGCTAATTTATGAGTAATGTTTTAATAACATAAATAACACGTGCTGTTTATTAGGTCGCTACGTGACTCAGTCTAGCAGTACTTCAGCCGCAGGCCTGTAAGTATGCGTGACCACGTCTAAATAACTTTATGCGTATTATATATGAATGAAATGGCCCCACGCCGTAACCACACAATGCATGCGGTGCACCCAGCTAACACTATCTCAACTGGACATCAGTAAACGTTCAGAATAATTACATAGAGGATATACTACATTCCAGTTCGTTATATTATTTAACTTAAATGAGTTGTTTCAAAACGTATCTAACACGCGGAAGAGAGTTGGATACGTTTTTCAAACAACGAGTTGTAAGATAAATGGTAGCCCCAGTACAGCTCTGACTGTAAGATAGCTAGATGGACATTCAAATCTCAGGATTCATATGAAATATTCGGGTACTTTCAATGGCAAACCCATTCTGAGATACCCAGACACTTTTTAGTTACCGTTGTGTACAATATATTTAGGCAGAATAGTTTTTAGGAAAATGGCAGAAAGTGTAATTTTGAGATTGTCTTGCTACAAGACACCTAGCTATGCCCAAAACCTGTTAAAGTTGAGTATATCGCTCAAAATCCATTGCAAAGTGATTTTCATTTCTTATATACTGTTAAGAATAAATAGGGGATATTTCATTTCAAATATCAATAATTATAGAATGAAATGAGATATAAAACTGAAAATAAGTGCACAATGTGCGTTAATGTTCCCACTCAAAGAGCATGAGAACACGCGCCAATTGTTTTGATCGCGAAGCACGTGACGTGATGTTGCACGTGCAAATGGTGCGATTTAAAATTGAACACTTCGTTTGTGCGTATGTTGTGTGCATACTGTGGCAATATTATTTCTTGTTTGTTACTGGAACACTAAATCATAACCTTGCTGTCACATTCTTTACAACATTGTGTAAACGTTCAATAATGCGACGTCATCAACGTCAGGAACAACTCAGGGCTGTAGGCATGCTCCAAGTTCGCACCATCCAGCGAATTGTGGCCCATAGATTTAATATAATGTGTCACAATCAGTCATTAGCCGAATGTGGACCCGATATCGACAAACCAGAAATGTGGATGATCGTCCCCGTTCAGGCCGGCCAAGGACCACAACTCCGGTTCAGGACCACTTCATTAGGACACGTTGAGGAATCGAGGCCAATCAGCCAATCAAACCGCAAGAGAACTCCGTGTTACAACTGGGGTTAGAGTGTCTGGTCAGACTATTCGTAACAGACTGCATCGAAAGAAAGAAATGTTTTATTTAACGACGCACTCAACACATTTTATTTACGGTTATATGGCGTCAGACATATGGTTTAGGACCACACAGATTTTGAGAGGAAACCCGCTGTCGCCACTTCATGGGCTACTCTTTCCGATTGGCAGCAAGGGATCTTTTATTTGCGCTTCCCACAGGCAGGATAGCACAAGCCATGGCCTTTGTTGAACCAGTTATGGATCACTGGTCGGTGCAAGTGGTTTACACCTACCCATTGAGCCTTGCGGAGCACTCACTCAGGGTTTGGAATCGGTATCTGGATTAAAAATCCCATGCCTCGACTGGGATCCGAACCCAGTACCTACCAGCATGTTGACCGATGGCCTAACCACGACGCCACCGAGGCCGGTAGACTGCATCGAAGTAATATCCAAGCATGTCGGCCATACGTTAACCTACATTTGACTGCGAGGCACATTGCTGCCAGACGCCAATGGTGTACACATCGTAGACATTGGGCTAACAGGCGTTGGGATTGGGTAATGTTTTCAGACGAGGCCAGATTCACACTAGACTTCCATAATCGACGGGAGCGTGTCTGGCGACGTCTCAATGATTTGGAGGAGAGTCTGTTAAGGTGTGGGGTGGCATCACCACGACTGCCAGAATCCAGCTGCATATTGTTCATGGGAGGGTAACTGGGCAGTACTGCCGTGACAACATCCTTGCACCGATCGTTGTGCCCTTCGCACGTCAGGCTCGACCCCGTTTTGTTTTTTCAGGACAACGCCCGTGCTCACCGGAAGGAAATGTTTCATTTAACGACGCACTCAACACATTTTATTTACGATTATAATGGCGTCAGATATATGGTTAAGGACCACACAGATATTGAGGGAGGAAACCCGCTGTCGCCACTTCATGGGCTACTCTTTTTTTTTATTAGCAGCAAAGGGATCTTTTTTATGCACCATCCCGCAGACAGGATAGCACATACCACGGCCTTTGATATACCAGTCGTGGTACACTAGCTGTGCTCACCGGAGTCTGTTGGTCACTACATACCTGCAGCAACAGAACACCACCACACTTCCGTGGCCAACCCTAAGCCCAGACCTTTTATCCATTGAGCACACGTTGGACATCATCGGACGACGTCTCCGAGAATATCAACGTCATCCAACCAACTTGGCAGAATTAGGCGCCGCTCTCCAAGAGCTATAGGACAGGATCCCCCAAAATGTTATTGGACGTTTAATCAGGAGCATGCCACGTCGGATTCGTGTATGCTCGGCGAACCGCAGGGTGTTTACCCGTTACTAGTGCAAATATTGAACACACCAAATTTACAAGCACCACCCCTCCGGACCTACCCGACTATCGTGGCTAGAATCTTTAATGCCGGTCCCTTGTCACACGAGTGCTTGTCTTTTACCACTGATTATTATTGCAATAAATATTAATACGTCTCTGTTTTGAATATTCCCTACTTATTTTGAACAGTATATATCGTAAAAGAAACTAAATTTTAAGAAAATATAAACGACTTTTCCGATACAAACATATCTACAACACTTGAAGGCCCATTGGACTATTTCTCGTTCCGGCCAGTGCACCACGATTGGTATATCAAAGGTCGTGGTATGTGCTATCCTGTCTATGGGATGGAGGATATGAAAGATCCCTTGCTACTAATGGTAAAATGTAGCGGGTTTCCTCTACAAGACTGTATGTCAAAATTTACCAAACGTTTGACATCTAATAGCCGATGGTTAATAAATTAATGTGCTCTAGTAATGTCATTAAACAAAACAAAATTATTTTTAAATGTACGGTTCAGGTCTATAGAAACCGGTAAAGGAGGGTGGGGGTGGTAGGCATGGGCTCTACAAAAAATAATTTTTCCGGGTTTTTTTTTCTTACTCTATACAAAATAGCTATAGCAGAACAGGTTCACTCCCATAAGACAGACGTCCCATAAGGCAGACATGCCATTTGATAGACAAAACTCTTTATTGGGTTATGTAATGTATCCTGTACACCCCTGACTGCGTTAATGGTATTGCTCCAATCTGCTCAGCAAGCTATGCTGCAGTGCAACAGCAGTCTTAATTAATGAGCTGATTTCATGCAAACAACAGCGAGAGCTTAATTGTAATCTGGTAAATGCAATTAATAAATGTAAAGATACAGTGCTTGGTGGATTTTCCACTGCAATATCTCCATTCAATTCATTTCACTTCAGATTGACAATGTTTTGTTTTTATATCAATGATTACCGCACAGTTATGACAGTACCTATTTAAAACAATTGTTATATCTACCAATTCCACACAGGCAACTAGGAGAAGTTAATTGTAATCTGCTAAACAGAATTAACAAATGTAAAGATACTGTGTTTTATGATGTCCGTGTTTTTAGAGTTTAGCAACATCCGTATACAATTCATTTCACTTCAGATAGACATTGTTTGTATATCAATGAGTATTATGTCTCTGACGACCAATGTCTTGTATTTCATTGACCATACATTTAAACCATAGCTAAGCACAGAGATAACATAAAAGTTCTTATATATTAACTGCATGTAGCTACCAAAAACAGTCATTCAATCGTCATTCTAATTTTGTTTACGATGAAGCTAGACGTCAGTCCCTGCTCTCTTGAGTTACCCCCCCCCCCCCCCCCCCCCCACCTGGGGGGACTCGTAACAACATATGGAATGTTGTTGGAGTACCGCGTCGCGTAAACCACCGGCAGCGGCTCCTTCTGCTTCGCCGTTTCCTGTAGTCTCCACCGGAAAGAAGGAAGGGAAGCCAGTTCCGACCGGCCCAGCTCCCGCTCCGGAGGCGGTCCGAGACGAGGCCAGAATCACTAGGACTCCGACTCGTTCCAGCACTTCGCCTCGTCATACTATGGATAGTATTGACGTGTCACCAATTCTACCGGTGTCACCAATGGCTATCCCGGACCGCCAAGGAGCTGTTGGGAAGCGCAAGGCAGAGGTGGCGACCACTGTTCCCACTACAAGAACCCCACCAAAACAACCTCCGCCACCACCAGAAGGGGCAGAGTCCGGTGAATCCATGGACTCCTGGACTCTGCACGGGAAACTGGATCGCCGCTTTTCCAAGTGCGCTGTTGTTGATGTCCTGGACACCAAGCACCTCTTGGCAGTGCCCCGCTGCCGCAACTTTGACCTTTAAGGATGGGAGGTGACCTTTAAGGATGGGAGGTCGGCTGTGAGTATTACTCATCATCTGGACAACCGCTACAGCCAGGCTCTACTGTTTGCTGAGATGGACAACATATCGATTCATCGCCTGATGAAGAAGGTGTTCCACAAACAGTATCCTGTGATCACTAGACTGCTAGCGAAGCCGGATATACACCAGCTGATCCCCCATCTGGACACCAGGGTTTGGCTCTCCTCCCCCTAGTCAATCTTTCCTCCGTGAGTACTAACCTCTTTTATTGGGCTAGTTAGACTTTAAACGTTTTGGAAGCAGTTCTAAATTCTTATGTTTATTTTTTTATAAGTAGTCTAACGCATTTTATTTTGGCGCCCGTTCAATTGCTCAAAATCACCTTAAAAACTTTTCGGCCGAGCAGTCTTAACTATTTTTGGCTAAAAATTTAGAGTCCAGACATGTTTCGGTATGCAATACTCTTTGTAGACTTAGGTAAAAAACAGGCTTCACCGAGGAATCGAAATTCAGCCAATCAGAACACGGCTCCCACTCGGTGTTACTTCAAGTTTATGAAGTGTCTGCTATTTGGTCCGCGCTCACTAAATGGCTTTTTTCCAAATTCCGCCCACCTCAAACTTACACCCCCCCCCCCCCCCCCCCTGCTCCGGAGTTAGTCACTGGCGAAGTCAGAGGCTAAATCCGTAGTGGGCGTGCCTGAACCTCTGTGGATAGGGGCACGTAAATACAGTTGCCCGTTGCCCCGTCATTCAATTTTTTAGTCATGGCTGGTCTTAGAAGGATAGAATTTGTTCAATCACAAAAAGGTTCACCACAAGTAATATTGGATGGATTTTTATTTGCAAAGAATCGCACCAGAGGGGAAAGTGTTCACTGGAGATGCGTGACAAAAACGTGTACCGGGAAATGCACCACTGTCGGCGAATTTGTACGGAACACATCGGAACACAACCATCTTCCAAGTGATCCGAATGTTGCTCGGTTTATCAGCATACTACGGAAGCGAGCAAGAGAAGAAACAACACCTATGCAGCAAATATACAATGATGAGGTTGCAAAGCAAGCATTAGAAACTGTTCCTCATTTGCCTTCCTTTCCCAGTATGAGCAGTGCACTGTACAGACAGAGACGAGTTCTGATACCTGCCCTACCACAGACTAGAGCCGATGTCATCCTAGAAGAACCATGGACACAGACAAATGACGGAAGACGCTACCTGTTATTTAGCGATGGAAATGAAGATAACATGCTTGTGTTCTCTACAGATGAGCAAATCGTAGCTCTACAGGCTGCAGAATCCATTTTTTATGGACGGAACTTTCTCTTCTTGTCCAGCATTGTGGAACCAATTATACATCATCCATGCTATGGACGGAACCACTATGTATCCCCTTGTGTTTGCTCTTCTTCCCGATAAACAGAGGATAACATACATTAGACTGTTCAGTTTGTTGAAAAATGAAGTTCAACAATTATTAAACCAACCCCTTGCTCCAAGTAAAGTTCAGACTGATTTTGAGATGGCTGCAATCCAGGCAGTTGAGACGGAGTTTCCGCAAGCTGAAGTAAAAGGGTGCTTTTTTCACTTTACACAGGCCATTTGGAGGAAAACTCAAGAACTGGGTCTTGCTGTTTTGTACAAAGAAGATCCAGCTGTACAGACATGGATTCGGAGGGCTGCTGGACTACCACTTTTGCCCATTGCACAAGTACAGGATGCATGGTTAGAAGCCATGAATGACGGACCTGATGTTCCACAGGCGGAGGCATTTAATGATTATGTTGTTTTAACATGGGTAGACGATGACTCCAGATTCCCTTTGATTGTATGGAACCATCATCTGACCACTGGCCCAAGAACAAATAATAATCTGGAGGGATTTCATTCCAGAATGAATCGTTCAATCCAAGTTCATCATCCAAACATATACCGATTTGTAGAATTAATCAAAGGAATAGAGACCTCCGAACGTGCTAAATTGAGACAGATAAACTTTGGAGCTGCCCCACCACCAAGAAAGAGAGTGTATAAGCAGAATGAAAATAGAATCGTTAGATTGAAGGCGCAACTAACCCTTGAACAGAAAACGCCCATTCAGTTCTTGGATGCCGTTGGACATCTGTTAAAATTAGTATAAATTGTGGAACAGACAGAAAATTGAATCGTGAGACATGTTAAAATGTGTATCCCGGGTATATGTATGTGTATAAATAAATCTAATTTTATATAATTTTGTTATGTGTTTTGTATTTAATTGTATCCGACTATTCCATTATTTACTACATGTATTATTCAAGGTAAACGGCAGGTAATTAGTAATGGGTCTTGTGTTGTTTTAACGCGTCTGCGTTATGGGACGTCTGTCTTATGGGAGGACACCGCAGAACAGAACAGAACTTTATTACGCTCAAGGTCACCATTCGGTGACATAAGAGGAGTACACAAGTTTACAAAAAAATTAGTAATCAAGATGACAAGACATTACATAAATAACAGTAAATAATAAATACTAATACAATATACAATAACTACAAATAGGTTTTCAGGAGGAACACGCTTTGTTTATAACATTGATAAACTGACACAAATAGGTTTTCAGGAGGAACGCGCTTTGTTTATAACATTGATAAACTGGCACAAATAGGTTTTCAGGAGGAACGCGCTTTGTTTATAACATTGATAAACTGACACAAATAGGTTTTCAGGAGGAACGCGCTTTGTTTATAACATTGATAAACTGACACACTTTTGTTACTGGGCCGACTAATGTAGTATTTCTTTAAATACAGTTGTCTTTCATCCAGACATTTATCACATATCAACAAATAGTGAAATTCATCTCCGATGTCGTTCGAGGAGCAGTATAAACATATTCGATTTTCACGTCGTAGCCCAGTCCTGTTTATTTGTTGGTTTCGGGCTAGAGGGCAGTCTACGTAACAACATGGAAATCGTGGACAACCACTCGGGTGATTGTTCTATCTCGAATGTCCTTAAAAAGCGTTATTCTGTTTTGTTATGAGATTCTCACATAATATATAACCTCTTTATAACGTGATTGTCACATATTAAACAGAATAACGCTAGAGGGCATTCGAGAGCTATATACAAAGATACAAATCTGGCTTGTGCCTCCCCAACCCACTAAAGATTGTGCCCCCCCCCCCCCCCACACACACCCACACACACTTCAGATATCATTACCCCAAGTCCCTGCAGTCACTCTTTATATTGTAAGTAGTGCTAGTCTCCTCTCATAATTCCAGTAAGAAATAGCTTAAGTACTTTCATGCTGTATTTGTCACATTTGTATTGATTAATAGGACGACACTTAAAACATGTTTTGTCTGCCTGCCTGTCTGTCTGTAACCCGGTGTAATCGTATGCTTAATCGTGCACTCCCTACCCTATCCAATGTTTATCAAATTAATACAATGTTTTGGTTGTTTTTAATTTTTAGTAATATCCTGGTCAGCTTGGTGTATCCAAGGAAGATTGTCATATAGTTAATGCACGTTCCGCACACGTATTGCGCCCGCGCCGCGCAAAACCACCCACACCCAAACACCGCCCCACCCCCACCCCACCCCAACATAAACAAGAGAGAAAAAAACAAAGCTCAAAAAACCTGTACGGAATGCTACTTTGGCTTGCGAAGATGGGAAAAACTAACGCTATCTATTTAAAAAGAAACCGCACTGCTTTATCAATCAAAGCTGTACTTCTGTTTGTATCTATGCTTAGCTATGATCTCATATAGGACACACATCATTAAATTAAACTATCAGGGCAACGTTTCCTTGATCTGCGTGTAGACCTGACGATACGGTCATATAAATGATTTATGTTGTGGCCCGTTGTGAACATGTTATGTTATGGATATGACAAACTACGAGGTTGTGTGGTGCGACGTGCTATGAATATGTGATGCATGGTGCGATTTTATATGATTCGATGATTTGATTTGTTTAAAGACACGAAGTTTGTTTTGTTTAAAGACACCACTGGTGCAAATTTATTTCTTAATCATCGGCTATTGGATGTCAAACATATGGATATTTTGGCACAGTCATAGAGAGGACACCCGCAAAATGTTTTCCATTAGTAGCAAGGGATCTTTCATATGCACCATCCCGCAGACAGAATAGCACATCCCACAGACAGAATAGCACATACCATGTCTTTGATATGCCAGTCATGGTGCATTGGACGGAACGAGAAATAGTCCAATGGGCCCATCGACGGGGATCGATCCTAGACAGACCGCGCATCAGGCGTGCGCTTTACCACTGATTCTGATATGTAGTCATCAAAGGAAACCCGCTACATTTTTCAATTAATAGTAAGGGATCTTTGATATGCACTTTCCCACAAACAGGATAGCACATTCCACGGCCTTTAACCAGTTGTGGTGCACTGGTTGGAACGAGAAAAAAAAAAACAGTCGAATGAATCCACCGAGGTGGTTCGATCCTGCGACGCATGTACCTAAGGTGAGCACTCAAGCGACTGAGCTAAATCCCGTACCGTGATTTGATATAATGTAATGCAGTCTGAAGAACAAATCTTATCTTATACATTTACATGATCAAGGTCGTATCTCTGCATAATACAGAGTCAAATAGGCAATTGACAAAATAGTGGTTGATTCCATAAATCTCTATCTGGTGCCCCGTCTATAGGAGGACCGCCACTCCTGACAAAATAGTGAATGAGTCCATGAATCGCTATCTGGTGCCTCGTCTGTAGGAGGACCGCCACTCCTGACAAAATAGTGGTTGATTCCATGAATCTATCTGGTGCCTCGTCTATAGGAGGACCGCCATTCCTGACAAAATAGTGGTTGAGTCCATGAATCTATCTGGTGCCTCGTCTATAGGAGGACCGCCACTCCCTGACAAAATAGTGGTTGAGTCCATGAATCTCTATCTGGTGCCTCGTCTATAGGAGGACCGCCACTCCTGACAAAATAGTGGTTGAGTCCATGAATCTGGTGCCTCGTCTATAAGAGGACCGCCACTCCCGAGGAAGGAAGGAAGGAAATGTTTTATTTAACAACACACTGAACACATTTTATTTACGGTTATATGGCGTCGGACACATGGTTAAGGACCACGCATATATTGAGAGAGGAAACCCGCTGTCGCCACTTCATGGGCTACTTTTTTCGATTAACAGCAAAGGATCTTTTATATGTACCATCCCACAGACAGGATAACACATACCACGGCCTTTGATATACCAGTCGTGGTGCACTGGCTAGAACGAGAAATAGCCCAATGGGCCCACAGAAGGGGATCGATCCTAGACCGCTCTCGTGATATATGTATTGATATACATATTATATGAGCCAAAACAACAAGCTATATCGCATAATAGTTCCTCTCTAGTGCAATCAAGTATATACAAATGGTACTAGCGGGTCCGGGGAGTAGCCTACTAAATGCACCCCCGCCCCTCCGAGATCTACAACAGTCCTGCCTTGGAGATCTACAACAGTCCTGCCTTCGAGATCTACAACAGTCTTGTTTCGACACACCTTATTTCCGCAACTACTAACGCAAGATTCGATGTTTTGGCTGTGGTCGGACTGCATGAGTAAATCCATTCCCATTATGCGCATACATTGTGCGTTCCCCGCAGAGAATCATCATATGTGAAAAACTTTACAACGTATGGAAACCATTGCCAAGTTTTATTTATCTTACTTTCGTTTTTTTGTTCTTTTTAAAGTTTTTTTGTTATGTCTACGTGTTCGTCAGTATGAATTATATTATGCATGTATTCAGGACGGCTAAGCTTGGGCAGATACTGGATTGTGTAAAGAGAGTTTGTCAAAAGTATATGGAGTGAGAAGATTTTCTTCTCTCTATATGTCTGTGTCTGTCTCTCTTTCAGTCTCTGTCTCTGTCTCTGTCTCTGTCTCTCTCTCTCTCTGTCTGTGTCTGTCTGTCTGTCGATTATCTCAAAAAAAACTATATAAAAAAATATCGTACCAACCGGCGCCTGGTTACGGTATGTGCCGTCTTGTCTGTGAAAGCGCATATAAAAGATCACTTGACATCCAATAGCCGATGATTAATAAATCAATGTGCTCTAGTGGTGTCGTTAAACAAAACAAACTTTTAACTTTGTATACTTGTATATCATGTCACGCAAACCGTCGTTTTTTTTAAGACTAGAAACACATTCGATATACTGTAGTCTAAACTGATATTCGAAACAATACACTATTCAAAATGAAAGTTTAGTTGTTAAAAATATTGGTGGGTGTCGTTGGGATCGAATTCCCCCTGCTCCAAGAAAATTGTTTTGCTTTTTAATGTATCATCTGGAGGAGCATGACCCGACCTCCACCTAAAAAGTAAAAAAATTATTTTGTTTAACGACACCACTAGAGAATATTGATTTGTTAATCATCGGCTACTGAATGTCAAACATATAGTCAATTTTGACATAGTCATAGAGAGGAAACCCGCAAAATTTTTTCCATTGGTAGCAAGGGGTCTTTTATATGAACCATCCCACAGACAGAGTAGCACAAACCACGGCCTTTGATATACCAGTCATGATGCACTCACTGGCTGGAACGAGAAATAGTCCAGTGGGATCGATCCTAGAGATCGTGCATCAGGCGTGCGCTTTACCACTGGGCTACGTCCTCCACCCCTAAAAAGTCGCTCGCCACAGTCTATACACCCCCCCCCCCCCCCCCCCCCCCCCCCGCACAACGTTCGGAACATGCTCCTAAAATATGAACTGGTTGCAATCTCAGAGTGACTGATTAAGTTACACAAATATATTATACATGTAACCGAACGATCGATTAGTTAGCCTTAGGTAAACAAAATCACATGAAACAACTTCCGCCTACCTAACATCTTGAAATATTGTCCCCTGTATATATGTTTTTTTTGTGAGAGACTTATACATTCATACAATTTTACATATGATCTATTTAAAATAAAATAAGAAAGATACATGTACTAATATCAGAAGACGAACATGTTGAAGCCTACTTACCAAGTAAGTGTCACAGTTGGCCTAAGTCGCATTTTCCCTTTGTTCGTCTAAGGTCGTGAAGTCCCGGAACAGTATTCTAGAATGTAGTACTACTTCCCGAATGTCACGATATCGTGATGCTAGCTACTGGCCGAGAGTTCACGGCGATGTTATTGTGGAGCTCGTATACTATACTATTAAACAACTAGCGTCACCGACATCACCGCGACTTCGCTTGGGATTAGCTAAAGGCGCGTTTACACGGTGCTACTTATAGGAACGATGACAGTTATAACTGTTTGTGAAACGTTCATTAAAGCTGATTAAGAATTCATCACTGCAAACACATTAAAAACAAAAACAAAAATAAAGAACTTATAACTGAATACATTTAAAAATTAAAATTAACTTTAAAAAACAAACCCATATTTAAAGTAATTAAAAAATCATACTGAAACATGAAGATGACTGAATGTAACCTATTGAATATAACTATACCTCACTGGGTATTGGGAAATAACCTTACACACTTGTCGCTATGTGTAACGGAGATTTGCTTTTATACACGCACTGGAGAGAACACCGAATGCTATATATAATATGTTTATATATAATACTGTGATTCCCCCTTACCCACCTGGTGAACGTATGGGTGTGTTGTACCAATTAGTTGCTAAATGACGCCATTCTGTAAGTGACGTCATCTTCGCTGATATATAACAAAAACTAGTATAGTATTCTACGTATATATATATATATATGGGAGATATTTTAACTACACATGGATCTTTAATGTCGTCGACAACTCCAAATAATGATGAAGAGGAACTTCCCAATTTAATAAAACAAACATGGATGGGACGCCTAACTCAAAGGAGGAGAACATTTTGGCAACATCTGAGAAATGAAAAATACGCGGATGTCCTAATACACTGGTTAAATCGTGACGACAAGATTATTCCTAAGAAATATAAGATCCCAGAAATTTTGAATGAACCTGAAATCCAGACGAGAAGACGGGAATTGCAGGCATTTCAACACCTTGAAATCGAAATTGAACTCATGAAAATGAGATCACAAAGTCATGAAGAAAAAATAAAGAATATTGATCAAATTATGATACAAGAGATTGAAAATAAATCTCAAGGCAAAATTAAAGAAATCCTGTTACAGAAATGGAGATCACAGTGTGACAAAGAAGAAGAAAAATCTATCAAAAGATGGGAAACGTCAAAACAGTGGCTCCTGAAATATGAAGAAGAATTTCATACCACTGTGTACAAAGACAGTCCCTGGCTGAAACCACGTCTGAAGAATAACAGCAGTCATGGCTGGAGAAACAAACGTCATGAAAACAACACTGAAGAGCAAGAGTCAACGTATAGAGAACATCCGATATACGGTAATCAAAAAAGGACCAGCCGATACGTAACGTACATTGGACGAAAAACACAAAATGGCCGTATCCTTCAAAATAACAACAATACGGAGCATCATCACAGAACAGCATCGAGCCAAAGGCAGAGAAACAATACCCTTAGAAATTCAGACCAAAGATCACCTTCGTGGAGAGAATCAACATCGATGCCACAAGCAGCGCGGAGAACCGACCACAGAGAACAACAAGGGTCGAACCCTTTTTTAGCCCACAGCAGGAGCTCAGAACAAACAGGTTGGCAGAAAATCTCCCACAGGAGGCGGAAATAAAAATAATCAACTTATCTCACCGTAAACTCACTGCCACAGAAACACGGGTTTTGGAAAAGGGTTTGAAATTTACCCCCACACCAAAGAATAACAATATAGAAGAATTAAAGGAAGATATTAATGAGTTCTGTCGCCAGTTAAGAAACACTGAATACTTGTTTGAAAACAATAGTTCTAATGATGATTCTATAGTTAGGAATAAAAGTTATTGGAGTGCAATAAAAGGTAGGAATAGAAACCTAGATGATTATATCGAAGTAGTTTCAAAATATCCTCTCAATAACAATCCTAAATCAAATTCAAATATAAAAGATTATGAAAGAAAATGTTTATTAAATTTAGCAAATGATAAGTCTATTGTTATTAAACAAGCGGATAAGGGTGGTGCTATTGTTATCATGAATACTGCTGAATACAAACAAATGGCTCTTTCCATAATTGAAGATCAGAATAATTACATAGAAATTACAGAGGTAAAATCAAACAATTTTAAACAACTTAAAACATTTATAAAACGATTTGAGGGAGTATTGACCGAAAAGGAATTTGATTATTTAAAAAAATTTGAATGTAAGGAGAGTAATTTTTATGGCCTTCCTAAAGTACATAAGAGCCAGATTATTAATTCTATGTGCAGAGAAGCACAGAAAAGTTATGTAGAATTATTGCATCCCAATGACTTACAGTTACGACCAATTGTAGCTGGCCCAGTGTGTGCAACCCACAGACTGAGCAATTTCATCGATATATTGTTGAAACCATTTTTATTAAAAGTAACCAGTTATACAAGAGACACTATGGATTTCATCAACAACCTGCCAGAAAAGACAACGGAAGAAAGCGTACTGGTAACATTTGATGTAACAAAACTATATTCTAGCATACCACATGACCTTAGAATCACCGCAGTGTCATGTGGTTAACCAATTATTTCACGAGTTACTTAACACACTGAATAGTAACATAAACTTTACTATGGAAACAGACGCAAAGAAAATTCCTTTTCTAGATACTTTAGTAATCAAGTGTGGACGCATAATAGAAACTGATATAGTTTACAAACCAACTGATAGCAAACAGTACCTTTCTTTCTCATCCTGTCATCCGAGTCATACGAGAAGAAGTATACCATATAACCTAGCACGGCGTATCTGTATGATTGTGTCAAATATACAAACACGTGATCAACGTCTCCGGGAACTAAACATGTATCTTAAAACGCGAGGTTATCCAAAACAGCTAATATCAGATAGTATCGAAAAGGCGATAGTATTAGATAAAAAATATATTTTAAAAACAAAACAAATCGTTTCAGCGAAAAGGCCGCTGGCATTTGTATCCACCCATAACCCGCAGAACCCCGATATATATAAAAAGATCTTGTCAGAATTGCACATTTTAAAACAAAATGAAAAAATGTCATCCATACTAGACTATTTCAATTATAAATAGTAAGAGACAAAGCAAAAACTTGAAACAGATACTGACAAAAGCACGATTTGAATCTACAACAGTAGAACATAAATGCAGTGTCAAAAAGTGCAACCGAAGTAACTGGTACATACCAACATATTTTAGAAGGCACACATATAGAATTCAACCACAAAGGTTTATTTTGGGTACACAGGGATATGGATTGTTCGGTTAACAATGTTATTTATGTAATTACATGCCAAGGTTGCAAAAAACAATACATTCGTCATACCACTCAGCTGAGAGCCAGAGTACGCGTACACAAACAGCAAATAAAACAACCTGAAACAAGATGCATACCCTTGAGTTCACATTTAAATATATGTGCGGCACAAAAAGATATTAAATTCACCATTTTCCCATTTTATCACATAGATACCAATGATGAAATGAAAAGAAAGACAAAGGAAATGTATTTTATTACAAAGTTTTGTCCACTTCTTAATGCTCTTCGTTAGATAAAAGCAACAATGACGTAATTAAATCAATCCCCTTCTACTACAGTAACGTCATAATATGTATGACGTCATATTGAGCAGTTATTTAGTTCCTTTCTGAAGATAAGTAAAGACTGAAACATGTAAAAGGATAATTATTTCTTTAAATTGTTTTTTAAAATACATATATACTGTACACTTGTTTTCTTTTATCATTTTTATTTATATATTATAAATGTGTGTGTCCTTTAAAAGTCATATATCCCTATTCTGGCGTAATTATTGCTTTGCTTTATAAATATATCGGATGGATGGTATCAGCGAAATTCGTATTCGGTCGAGGCGTGTCCATAATGCGAATCACATGTTACAGATCGTTACTGCAAATCACGTTGTAAAAACAAGCCTTAAACAGATTATGGCAGTATAAAATTCAGATACTGAGTCACAGCCTTTTATATAACCGTCAAGATAAGAGAAAAGGAAGTATTAAGTACAACATAAACAACGCCGCTTTACAAGAGATTGAGACAGTGGGCGTTGAAAACATTCTGTATATATTAATCTGGGGAAGAGTTCACAATATTAGCACTGGAGTGGGTTGATACACGCATGTGCAGGAATTTAGCAGGGGGCGAGGGTGGGAAGGATTGTCTAAACTGGCGACAGAAGTTTATAGGGGGTCGAGTTATGGTCCCCTAAAACAAATATTGAAAAAAAAAGAGAAGAATATATGCTCAAGCCCGACCCCCCCCCCCCCACCCCCGACCCACGCGCCTGGTTGAGGTGGGGTGGGAGATTAGATTGTCAATACAACTAGCCATCAGCAACATATAACAACTACCCCCACCCCACTCCATCACCACCCCAAAATGAAAGTTGCACACAGTAACGGAATGAGTAAATGAGAGAATTACAGAATGCAGTTCGTGCAGGGGTGTCGTTAACTATTCATTCATTCATTCATTCATCCATCCATCCATTCATCCATTCATCCATTCATACTACTACTACTATTACTATTACTACTACTACTACTACTACTACTACTACTACTACTACACTACCATTGCTTCTACTACTACTTAAGAATAATGGCGATGATAATTAATTAAATACGTGCCTTGTCCTCTTTTTGAATATAGGCACGTCAAAAAAGTTAAAAGAAAGAATTAATTAAATAAATAAATTAAAGATAAATAAGTAAACAAACAAACAAACGAACAATAAATAAATAAATAAATAAATAATGATGTATAAATTATATTTCTAGGACATTGTTATTCCGCGCACGGCCCAGCGTTCCCTTCCAGATGTGTTAATAATAAGCCTACGCCCCGATTCACAAGAATTTCACATATCGTGGCGACACATAGCATAGCATAGCATAGCATAGTATAGCATAGCATAGCATATAGCATAGCATAGCATAGCATAGCATAGCATAGCATAGCATAGCATAGCATAGCATAGCATAGCATAGCATAGCATAGCATAGCATAGCATAGCATAGCATAGCATAGCATAGCATAGCATAGTTTATTTGCTTGCGGGTCATACATGTATAACATACAATGGTATATAAACAGCAATATATATATATATGTATATACAGATATATATGGATATACATGTATATATATACTTATCAGTTTGTGTATTTGGAGGTATCGTAGATTTATATACAATGGACATCAAAATAAAGTGATATTCATCTTCTATGTCGTCCTTATTGCACAGTTTACATTTTCTTTCTGATATTTCTATGCAATAATATCTCCCTTGTTCGATGAGCAGTTGATGGGAAGACACACGAAGTTTTGTATAACAGTCAGGAATTGATATTTTAAGATAATATTGTAAACAAAAAGTGTCGGTCAGCTGTCTATAAACGTCGCTCGGCAGTCGAGATTCTCCGGCTAACATTTCTGCAATGTTAGTTGGTCTGCCGTGCATATACAAGTGATGTACTCATAATTGGTCTGACACATTGGCCTTCAACGGCCTATAACTAACAACAGTAGATTTAGGACTTTTAAAAAACATTAGACCTAATAATAATAATAATAATAATAATAATAAAAATTATGGAAAGTGCTTAACAAATTAGGAAGGAAGTATTTAAAAAATAATAATACGTCGAAAACAAATTAGCGATTTTTACTAGGTAGGCTCCGGGGGCGGGGACGTATCCCACTGGTTAAGTGCCCGGATCATGCGCGGTCGGTCTAGAATATAGGCCTACACCACGACTATATCAGCTGGTACTTCACAAATAGTATAGTAAACTTAAAGCTTGTTTTACTACAGCACATTGATTTATTAATCATCGGCTGGCTACTGGATATCAAACAGTTGGTAATTTTGACATAGTCTTAGTGAGAAAGCCCACTACATTTTTCCTATTAGTAGCAAGGCATCTTTTATGTGCACGATCCCACAGACCGAAAATCACATACCGCGGTCCTCAATACACCAGTCGTGATGCACTGGCTATAACACATAGCCCAATGGGTCCACCGACGGAGATCGATCCTAGACCGACCACTTTACCACTGGGCTATTTCCAGTCCCACCTAGAGTAGCAAAATCCGTACTATGTACTATCCTGTCCAGGGTTTCTGCCAGACGATAAAACGGGTATGGCGCCATACCCAAATTATTATTTGTTTTAAGTTAACATTTGGACAAAATTAATGATTCTTATCATTATTGTACGATTTTCTTAACCCTAACCCTAAATGTAACCCATTTTCTTTGTTGAGGATGCCCCCCTTACCCCCTGTTGACTGTGGCTGCATTCAATTTCATAGCGCCATACCCCAAAATTTCTTTCTGGCAGAAACACTGCTGTCTTTTGGATAGTGCATGTTAAAAGCTGTCCAGTTTGTTTCGTTTTTTGCCTTTTTATTTGTGTTTTGCCTACCAGTGATTTGCGTTTCGCACGGACAAATAAAATTAAAGTTCTCAGGTGCTGATTGGCGTAAGTTACTCTGTTGCTGTGCAAGTCGTTTTTGACTGGTTTACGTTTATTTGCATACCAGTGGGTCCAAGGGATTTGTCTTGAGGAGGGTTCATTATGGAATGGGGTCACGAGACTTTTACGGACTTCAGGTTTATCTAATTATTGCTGCTATATGCAGTTTTACACATTTGTTTCGTTTCTTTTTCATTATTATTAATATACATGTGCGCGCGCACACACACACACACACACGATATATATCGATTCGAATTTTTGTGTATTCGGATTTCGAATATTGCAGTGTACGGACAATTGGAATGAGGGACAAACTATATGGCCAACCGTTAACATTAATAAACATTAAATAATGTGGAAGACAAAGCTGGATCACGTGAAGTCTTTCCCACTCCTGGCTACAGTCGCGAGACACACACTCGGCATTTAAGCTACTAACTGCTCTTCAGAAAGGGTGAATTCCACAGGCACAAGCGTTATAACCGACAAACGACACTCCCCGTCTCGCCAAAATGCACACACACTCATATGGGGATATAAAAACGCTATCTCATCCTATCCATGTCGAGTCTCCTCTGGGCTGTCATGCCACGACCTGAGTAGGTCAGGTCCTTCTAAGGACCCCATGGACAGCCTAGGGAGACAACCAGCATCATGAAGGTCTAGAAATAACGAGCTACTCTCGAACCACTAACGAGTTACACTCGAATTCCAAAATCTATACTAGCTCATTTTACCATTCGACCGACCGTTCAAAATTGCGCCTAATCACTCAACAAAACTGCGCACCTTTTCTCTTTTGATAAATCGCTCCACTCAAAATTCCATAGCACCCAAAACCCATCCGCCTGCTACCGATTCAATCGGACTGCTGGTGCTCCCTTGCACCTGCCAGTGCAGACGGTCCCTTCTCCTCCCCCCCCCCCCCCCCCCCCCCCCCCCACCTTTCCTGTCTTGGACAGAGAGGCCGGCCAAGGCCGGCAACTGTGCCCACGACAGGCGTGCGCTACAACAGCTTGCTCTGAACGTGCACGTAAAACCCTTTGACCTTTGACCTATCCATGTCAGACTTTAAGCATAGGTACTTGATGACAGGATAATAAACTATTTCCCAGTGACACTACTACATGATCCAGTGGTTACTGCATTGAGTTAGTCACTGTGATGTCTGATAAACATTCAGTACTATTTTTGTTTTGTTTTGCTTTGTTTTGTTTTGTTTTAACAGCATTTTGATTCGCGTTTTATTCCCGACCAGGACGAAAGTGAGGATTTTACCCCGCCCATAATGCAAATTTTAAAACACGAAACTACATGACAGAAATGTAAAAATAAGTAAAAAAAAATACTTTTACAGCTTAATGTGTATCATATGCTTCTTAAAAAATACCGTATGACGTTCATATAATCAGGTATTAAAAACACTTCATCAGGACCATATTATATATTAGACTTTGAAAATGTAAGTTCTTTAATTACTTTGTATAATATCTACATATTATATATATATATATATATATATATATATATATATATATATATATGCGTGCGCCCATGGACACTGCTTACATTATTAAGTGGCCTACATTTTGTAAGCATGCGATGTAATTATACTTATTTTTATTTTATGAAATAGATTACTTATTATGACCCACCCCCCCCCCCCCCCCCCCCCCCCCGCTCTCTCTCCCATTCTCGCCACCCCCCCCCCCCCCCCCCCCCCCCCCCCCCCCTCCTCTCTCTCACCTCTCCAATATCTCAATCCATGTGGCTGGTGTCTTTCACTCCATTACTCAAACACTGGAACAATTTCATATACATATTTTTATTTCACAAAAATGCACATACCCAAGCGCTTCAAGCTCACTGGGACCCGTGGAAGCAAATATTAAAAGACACACGATCCCTTGTTCAACAGCACATTATATCTGGGAAATGGCGAAAGTTTGTTTTGTTTAACGACACCACTAGATCACATTGATTTGTTAATCATCGGCTACTGAACGTCAAACATTTGGTAAATGTTGATAATGCCCGGGACTTCTTATCCTAGTAGCACATTTAGCACGTGTTACGGTCCCCGCGCTTCAGGGGGCCCCCAGGGGGGTTGCAAAATATATATCCTGGGAAGGAGCCCCCGCTGTTATTTGTGCTACAGACCCCGCAGATCCTTAACCCGACTCTAACGGTGGTATTTCAACGATTACGATTGCATGTTAGTACATGTTCCTGTTTGGAATATCAGTGTCTGTTTTGTGTCATTTCTAATGTTTGTAGTAACCCAATTTCGATTTTACCTCCAAATATTTTCGTATATACAAAAATATACATTAGAAAGCAAAATGAAATCCGAGCCACGAACAAAATGTACAATGGATATACCAACACTGATATTCTAAGCACGAAAATGTGTTTAATAATTAATATGTAATGAATGTGCAATTTTATTCACATTTCTGTCGTGTATGTTTTTTCCCAAAATATGTTGCCAAGGGAGGCCAGGGCAGATCCCCCCCCCCCCCCCCCCCCCCCGAGAATCTCCAGAAAATAGCATACACATCTCAGGGTTTAATTTTTATATTGTTTCATTTGTTTATAAAAAGTAGTGCCCCCCTAGGATTTTGATCAGGGTACGTCCCTGGAGGCATGTACCTTTAAAGTACTTTATGACACAACTGTCACACAATGAGATAATTGTCATGGAATGCCAGTTATACAGCTGTACACAAAGACAAAAGACCCCGCCCCCCCCCCCCCCCCCCCCCCCCCCAAAAAAAAAACCCAAACAACAACAACAAAAAACCAAAACAAAACACAACAAAAACAAAATTTAATTAAAAAAGAAGAAAAGAATTACTGGAAATATGCTTAGCACTAGCCTGACATAAGAAGAAGTTTGTTTTGTAAAACAACACCACTAGAGCACATTGATTAATTAATCATCGGCTATTGGATGTCAAACATTTGGTAATTCTGACTCATAGTCATCAGAGGAAACACATGTGCACTTTCCCAAAAACAGGAAAGCACATACCATCGCCTTTGTCCAGTTGTGGTGCACTGGCTGGAATGAGAAAAAACCAAAATCAGCTGAATGGATCCACTGAGGTGGTTCGATCCTGCTAGCCTAGGCAGAAAACAAAATTGTAGATTTCAGTCATGTCTTATTCGGATTTAAAGTTGCTATCTCTGTTTTGAGGATCTATCGTAGACTGATCACGTATTGACCCCCCTCCCCCTCCCCTCCCCACTCCCCCACTATACACAATTAATAACTGTCAATTAAAAATGTGGTGGGATGTCATGAAACAACAGTTTTGTCTGCACAAAAAACCCTTGCCAAGCAAGCTGACGTATATAACTGACCACGGATCCAGATTACCATGTTGGATACCTAATTACAGCAATTAGGTTAAAAAAAGAAGAAGAAAAGAAACAAAAACAGAAAAGAAAAGAAAAAAAAAGAAAGACCCAGTGTGCAGGGGTGTTGTTAGACCAAACATTCCTTTCCTTTACAAATATGAGCCCTGAACACCATATTAGTCTGTAAGGCACTAAAGCTGTAAAGGACATATAAATGCAGAATGACTGCACTTAAGTAGATGCCAATAAGATATCTGATAATGACTTGGGACTGTTCATGAACCTATCACATTGGTGGGGTGTGGGGGTGGGGTGGCGTTGAAGGTGGAGAGGAGGTGCCATAATTATTTCTTTTATACCTATCAAGTCTAGCACATATTTTTCTTATGCATACTTAGTTCAGATAGTTTATTATGTTGATAATGTATAAAGTTATAACCCCCCCTCCCCCCATCTTCAGTGTGGTTTATTTTTAAACAGCTTCTAGTCTGTAGAACAACCCAAAGTTGCTTAATATAATTATATTTAAACTTAGGTATATATGCAACTGTACCATCAAATTAATATCTAGCTGGTTAAAGACATGCTAAAAAGTTGATATGTAATGGCCTTAGATGTAACTTCACATTATATTTTTTTCCAACAGATTAAACAATTTTATCTATAAATATTTAGTATTTAATAACCAATAATATATATTCAGTTGAAATTATGACATAATTAATATTTTAAAAAAAAGAAGAAGAAAAAAGACATACATAAGAAGATATGCAATTCAAATACAATCAATATGTTGTAAATAATATTTATGTACAGAGCACAACCCAACAATAAAATCAACTATGTATAGGTGGGCAGGTAGATGATTCCTAGCCTATTTCATTGACTGCCTGTGTGGATGGTGTGACCACAGGAAAAGTAGAAGTTAACGGTTTTATTTAATGACACCACTAAAGCACAGAGATTTATTAACCATCGGCTATTTGATGTCAAACATTTGATAATTCCGACACACAATCTTTAGAGGAAACCTGCTACATTTTTTCATTAGCAGCAAGGGATTTTTTTTTTAATATGCACTTTTCCACAGACAGGAAAGTATATACCACAGCCTTTAATATACGAACTGTAGGCACTGGTTGGGATATGGGGGGGGGGGGGGGGGGGGGGGGGGGAGAGAGACACGACCCAATCAGGGAATGGCAGCCCTGAGGTGGTTTGATCCTACGACCAAAGCAAAAGCCAGCTCTCTACCACCTGATATGAATGTGGGACACTGCATGGTTGGGACGGGCAAATGAAGAATGGGTCCACCTAAGAGGATCGATACTACCCAGACATAACAGGTGAGCAATCTACGCATGGAACAAGAAGTTTGTTTTCTTTAACGACACTACTAGAGCACATTGATTTATTAATCATCGGCTACTGGATGTGAAATATATGGTCATTTTGACAGTCATAGAGAGGAAACCTGCTACACTTTTCCATTAGTAGCAAGGGATCTTTTATATGCACCATCCCATAGACAGGATAGCACATACCACAGCCTTTGATATACCATTTGTGGTACACTGGCTGGAACGAGAAATAGTCCAATGGGCCCACCGACGGGGATCGATCCTAGACCGACTGCACATCAGGCATGCACTTTACCACTGGGCTACGTCCCGCCCCCTACTCACTTAAGGTCGCCTTAGCCCTAAGATCGCTTCGTAAAACGGGGCTCAGTACTATGATAGTCTATACTGACAAAAATACAACTTTAGATTGCTAGTTGAATTTATTGATATGTTGTGGACTGTACATATTTGGACTAGAAATATCACATGGGGGAAAATATGTGAACAAAGGAATATGGAAAAACGAAACAAAAGCAATACATACATTCTACATTGACTAAACTCGAGGTGAACAAAATATTAAACAAATTATTTTATCCTCCTGGGCCCAGTTTCAGGAAGCGATCTTAGCCCTAAGATCAACTTAAGTGCATAGGGTAGCTATGTGCTTAAGGTAATCTTAGCCCTAAGATCAACTTAAGTGCATAGGGTAGCTATGTGCTTAAGGTAATTTTAGGGCTAAGATCGTTTTGTGGAACGGGGCCCTGCACAGTGCATTTCAGATAATAGGATCGTCTACATTTTCTAACAGTCAACCAAAATGAAGTTTTCTTAGCACTGACGGATTGAGCTTGGTCGCTATTCCATTTAAATGTATTTTCTTGCAGTCTTAACTTGCCATCGAGGATGATGTTTGCACAAATGCCTAATGTCAGGATAAATATAGTGAAAGAAATACATCAACGAAATGTAGAAATATACATATATACAAGGATGTCAGGTGGAAGTGGAGAAAAAAAAAAATCTAAAGAAATACATTAACAAAGTGTATGTATGTGTGTTAGTGTTATATATGTGTGTGTGTATGCACTGTGTGTGTGCGTGTTTTGTGTGTGTGTGTGTGTGTGTGTTTTGTTTGTGTGTGTGTGTGTATATATGCACTGTGTGCGTGTTTTTTGTTTGTGTGTGTGTGTGTATGTTTTGTTTGTGTGTGTGTGTATGTTTTGTTTGTGTGTGTGTGTGTGTTGTGTTTTGTTTGTGTGTGTGTGTGTGTTTTGTTTGTGTATGTGTGTGTGTGTTGTGTGTGTGTTGTGTGTGTGTGTGCATGTGTGTGTGTGTGCATGTGTGTGTGCATGTGTGACCATGTGAATGTACATGCATATGAAGGAGAACAGAGGATGGCCCAATGGGTGGTGTGTATCCAAGTGAATGGCCTACACATGTGCACATTAGCTACAGTATTTTAAATTACATGTAAGTAATGGCATAACTACACTAAAAATTAAATATTGTAGTTTACAGTCCAAGTAAATTTAGGCAAAATTCTAAATAAATATACACAATTATCAGTTATCTATTTATCAACATTTTCACAAACCTACTAGACATTTTTGCTACCTCCCTTCCACCAACCTAAAAGCATACATAAATATTTTTTATTTTTTTTGTTTGTTTTATCAACATTATCTTTCAGTCAGAAAGTGTATACTGGCCTTAACCTTTTTGCACCCAACATTCAGTTTTGTATGTGACTGTTGATAATTGTGGAATGGTCCCTAGAATGACCAGATTTGTCAGTTGGTACGGTTACAGGAATCTCATACAGTTAAAACCTGAGGAAAATACAATGTAATACTATGAGGACAAGGTAAATCAGGTGGTATTTTTGTTAATGTTTACTTTAAGTATAAGTACAAGTGAGGTTTATAACCAAATCAGAGTACTGCAAATTAGTACAGACATGTATTCCTTTATCACATTGGCGTAGACAGGATTTTAGATCTAGGGTGGGGTGGGGTGGGGTGGGGTGAGGTCGGGAGGGGGGTAAGCAAGGGGGGCATCCCACACTATGTATGGTTTTATAAAATTTAATAATTTAAAAAAATAGTCTGATTGGCATGGCCCCTGTGACCCCCTCTCCCTATGACATTTAGCATAATTGTAAAATGTAGTTTCCTTGTGGTTTCAGAATATATGGACATAGTTTACTCCCTTGTTTCATGATAGTATACTCGGTATACTTAGCTCCCCTTTGTTTCAACACTATCAATGATGTACTTGTTATGTACATAAATGGCTGGATGGAGGGTGGGGTTGGCGGATGGTTTGCGGAAGACCTGTCTCCTATGTGTAAGAAAACTACACTTTTCTCATCTTTGGCCAATATGACCTATCTTTTTACAACATTCCCATACCCACCCATGATATCTCAAGTTCCAGCATGGCAAGCTATAAAAAAAACCCCATCAATTGTTTCCTGTAGGTGCCTCTTACAATATCATAAGCAAGCAGTGAACACACCCCAATGTGGTTAGAGCAAGTGTAAAGTTCATGGAAAGTGGCAGATATGTCGAATGTGAAGGTGGACAGCAAACGTTGAGATACTGGAGCTGCCAGATCAGGAAGAAATGAGATGGAATTCGAGGAAGAGAAAGTAAAGGGGGCAGTGTGGTTGAAAAAACAAAAACCCCAAAACATTATTTTCTGTTACTAAAGAATATTGCTAAGAGCTATCCTTAAAAAAAAGTTTCCTTTAATCTACCCTCATACTTAGCTATTTTTTTTTTACAAATATTTTGAAATAAATAAAAAGTAAATACCGGTACATGAAATAAAATAAAATAAATATATAATTTTGACAAAAACAAAACAAAAAATATACAAAAATAGAAGCGGAGACAAAATGGTTGAAAAGTGGTATTTTTTGTTTGTTTGAACAAAAAAAAACAACAACAAACAAAACAAACAAAACCCCCCAGACATTCAAACAATAATCAAAATAAAATTATTACAAATAAATTATATACCTACCAACCCACTGATCATTAAGAATTATATTTAATTTGGTTAGCACACGTACAAAAGATGTGTGTGTATAATGAAGAACAAATGAGAAGTCAATATTCATGCATGATGTTTCGCTTAAGGCAGATATGTGAAGAGACAATCTTGGTAAAATATTAACATTCAATTCAAACCTACTCCAATTTGTGGAAAATAGACCACATAATACATATATATACAAATGACAATTTTAACAGAAAATATAGAAAAATAGTTTGCCATAAAAGTTGTGATTTCCAATGTGAATATCGACTGTCGAAAAATACATTTGTAATTGATCACAGATTTGGAGTGTTTGACAAGTACAAGTACATCTAGTCCAGGGCCCTGTTCCACAAAGCGATCTTAGCGCTAAGATCTACTTAAATGCATAACAACCTAATGCACTTAAGGTGATCTTAGCGCTAAGATTGTTTCGTGGTACGGGTCGCTGGTATTACCACCAAAAAAAAGATCTCAAAATATTCCAAATTATTCATATTTATCAACAAGACCATGATAGACACCCAAAACCTCCTGTATGCTTTGTTATTGTATCAATATGATGGAAACTGATGATCACAGTGATGATAGTTTGAAAATCATTAGTGAGCAAAAACAGTGTTCTCACGACAGGCCGCGGATTTAGCAATTAGAGGGCAAGGTCATTTGGCCTAGACTGATGGAGATGTTTTAAGAGCAAACTTTAACAGCACCCATTGAAAATACAGAAGTGTAAACCGTTTCATGTTCTCATAATAAAACAACTTACAGTAGTTGCATTTGAGTAATGATGACTAATTACTAATATGTAAAATAAGGCACAATCAGTTTGGCCATAAGATTGTTTAATTTCCCCGGCCACTGGACCATGTGACAAGGACACTCTGGCAATTTGCCGCAATTTTAGGCTGTTGTTAAATTTGAGTCCTATCCTGAAATTATGTAGAACAATTGCTCTCAGTTTGTCAATGGAAAACAAATCTGCAAGATGTTCCTAGATTTACCTTATATCTAAAATATATATTAGCATGTGACAAGGGAAACAATCTTGTGAGTGAGAGAATGTTCTCACGTCAAATCATAAAGACTGTGATACCTACAGTATTAATAAATGCGAATTGAAAATAAAAAGGAAAACAAAATATATACAGTAGAATCTCTTTGGGTCAAACTCGGTAGGGTCAAATACACTGCAATGCTCAGGAACCAAAAACGAAGCCCTGAGTTGCACTTACACGTTGTTGACCGAATGGTTAAGATCGAACTACCCGATGGGTCGAACACTTTCTCAAGCACCGACAGGCTTCGAGCCAATGGGATTCAACTGTAAATACTTTAGGTGATATTTATAGACAAGTATGTCTGTACATTAAAGTCATGTGCGAGTTTATGTCCGAATGTAAATCGCGACATATTACATTTTTTCATGTAGCTATAGAAGGCACTTATAAGTCCTCTTATAGTCTTGTGTAATATTTCTGGGTAAAACGTTTGTCCGTTAGGTTAAAGATTTGTGAATTATTTCCAGAAAAGATGCTGCAGCATGTCACAGGTGGTCCATACACATACATGTATACTACAACCCATGGATTGGTTAATGAAAAACACTGATTTCCATTATTTGTATGGTTTCATCCAAACAGACAGGACAGGTCCATACTATAGTAAAAACTAATAATGCATATAATGTTAGCACTTTGTTAAATTGTTCAGAGAGAAACTACATAAAGTTTAAAAGCAATAAACCGTCTAAACCTTGGCACTTTCTTAAATTAATAATAATGAGCAAGCTAAATTGTTTCCGAGACCAAAATGCAAAAGCACTATTTGCTTTCTGTCATTTCCTCCTTCTTATCCTGCTCTCCTGCCTTTTCTTCCACCACATTTCCTTGTTCGTTAGCACCTTTATCTTCGTTAAACTCATTCGTCTTTACTTCGTTAGTCTGGAAGAAAAGATAGGAAATTATGCGACTACACAATACTTCATTTTAAAAAGTTTATGTGTATCTTATAAAACTTCAATGTTAAACATCAATTTTAATTTCAAAAAAAAAAAAAAAAAAAATCTCTTTCAGTCTTTGGAGATCATCCCATAAAACGTAAATACATTTCATGTCATTAATATATCATCATTTTATTTTTAAAATATCTAATTTTATACATATATAAATTAATAATATTAATGAAAGATTTACCTTTAATAAAATAAAATTAAAGTTTGTTTTGTTTTAAAAAAAGAAAAGAAAGCCTTACAACATTGTTTCTATCAACAAGTTATATACATGTATTTGGGAATCTTATATATTCTGGATTCGCTGTTTGTTAACCGATTTTCTACTTCATGCTGAGGATATTTGTGTGATGCATAAGCATCACCAAGATCCCAGTCAATGTGATTGGTGGTTTTCTTTCTTTTTAAATTTTTATTTTTATATATTTTTTTTGATGATTGTAATATGTTTTGTTATGCTAAATTAAACTTTCCTTTTAAAAAAAGTGTTTCGTAAGGTGAACAAAAGAATTTGGTCAAAATGTGTAATGATTTAGATTTCTTTTACAGTGATAATATTTACTGATTGAAATTCTACTTCGAACATTTGGTGAAAATGTGGGAGCAGTCTTTTTCCATGGTTACAATATTACCAATGTTGAAATGATCTTAGTGTTTAGAAAATCAAGAACTGAATTTCACTTCTGTGCTCATACAAGGCGAAGTTCAGTGGCATAGGGAGACTATTTCACATGAATCAGCCCCCCACAAGCCCACCCCACAGAAGGAAGGAAAGAAATGTTTTATTTAACGACGCACTCAACACATTTTATTTTTACGGTTATATGGCGTCTGACATATGGTTAAGGACCAAACAAATATTGAGAGAGGAAACCCGCTGTCGCCACTTCATGGGCTACTCTTTTCGATTAGCAGCAAGGGATCTTTTATATGCACCATCCCAAAAGACAGGATAGTATATACCACAGCCTTTGTAAAGCAATGGCTGGAACGAGAAATAGCCCAATGGACTACGTCTCGCCCACCACCTCACAGAATGATCCTTTGACTATAGGTAGCCATAGCTGTACATCAAATCTAAAACAAATCACCCTTATTTGTTTGCCTAATTGCGAAATGTGAATTAAACCTGAATTTGGCGAATGTATTTAAAAACGCTAACTGAGAAGTCCCTGTTGTTTTGGCTGTCTGGCTAACTACAGAGTTTCTGGCCAAATTTGCTAAGCTAATCATAATTTTATTTGGTCTAACTTGCGCCTTTTTTATATGTACCTTAACATCTCCTTCTCCTTTCGGATTCTGTTCTCCATCTTCATTCATCTTTTGCTTCACTTCTTCTTTGTTTTCTTCTATATTTGCTGTCTTTTCTTCTTCCATAGTTTCTGTCTTTTCTTCTACCTTCTTTTCTTCTTCTTTAACTTCTATGTTTTCTTCTACCTTCTTTTCTTCTTCTTTAACTTCTATGTTTTCTTCTACCTTCTTTTCTTCTTCCTTAACTTCTATGTTTTCTTCTACCTTCTTTTCTTCTTCTTTAACTTCTACCTTTTCTTCTACCTTCTTTTCTTCTTCCTTAACTTCTATGTTTTCTTCTACCTTCTTTTCTTCTTTAACTTCTATGTTTTCTTCTACCTTCTTTTCTTCTTCTTTAACGTCAATTTTTTCTTCTATCTTCTTTTCTTCTTCCTTAGTTTCTGTCTTCACTTCTACTTTCTTTTCTTCTTCCTTCTTTTCTTCCTCTTTAACTTCTTTCATTTCTTCTTTCGATTCGGTCTTTTCTTCCTTCTCGTCTTTGTCTTCACCCTTGTCTGTCGTTACTTCTACCTTCTTTTCTTCCTTCTTGGTATCCACGTTTTCTTCCTTCTTAGCAGCCACGTTTTCTTCCTTCTTGGCATCCACGTTTTCTTCCTTCTTGGCATCCACGTTTTCTTCCTTCTTGGCATCCACGTTTTCTTCCTTCTTAGCAGCCACGTTTTCTTCCTTCTTGGCATCCACGTTTTCTTCCTTCTTAGCAGCCACGTTTTCTTCCTTCTTGGCATCCACGTTTTCTTCCTTCAATTCATTCCTCTCTTCCACGTTGTCTTTCTTTTCTTCCGTGTTTGAGTCGACTCGTGAACCAGGGGGTCCCCTGTACTTCTTGGCTTTTCGGACGAAACCGTTCTCGATCATGCTGTACGCCATGTCTATTAAAGTCTCCTTTGCATCCCTTGGAGTAACTCCTAGAACATCCTTCATCTGCAAAACACAAGCCCTTGAATAAATAAAAAGGCATAATTTGTCATGAAACTCAAAACGTGATCGGTAACTACATGTACAAATAAAGCTACTTACAAAGTTTCACCTCCATATAATGAAAAAGTTAAAGTTTGTTTTGTTTCACGACACCACTAGAGCACATTGATTTATTAATCATCGGCTATTGGATGTCAAACATTTGGTAATTTCAACATGTAGTCTTAAGAGAGGAAACCCGCTACATTTTTCCATTAGTAACCTGGGATCTTTTATATGCACCATCCCAGACAGGATAGCACATACCACAGCCTTTAATTTATATACCAGTCGTGGTGCACTGGCTAGAACGAGAAATAGCCCAATGAGCACACGGACAGGGATTGATCCCAGACAGACCGCGCATCAAGGTGCTTTACAACTGGGCTACGTCATAGAAAAAATACCTACAATGTACGAGGTGGTGGAAATTTCGACCCAGGTCAGGGCTTGAAGTCCCAGGGTTGAAATTTCTACCACCAAGGGTTTTATTCAAGTGCAAGGATAATGTTTTTGGTTGCTCAAAATGGATCCGCAATGAACATTTTCATTTATCCACTGGAGATACATTCTGCTTGTCCGAGCAAATTTCCACTTGTTACGACAAACTGGACAAGTGCTTATTTCGAACACTGTACGCATCATGTGTGATGTACACACAGAATCATTCAAACCTGCTGTCACTGATCAAGCAATGTGAACTACATTCACATAGGTTCCTAGCTTAAGTTTCATTTCTTCATTTCAACTTATTTTTTCGTGCTTATATCCAATTAAGGTTCAATCACGCTGTCCTGGGTACACACCTCGCCTATCTGGGCTGTCTGTCCAGGACAGTGGGTTAGTTGTTAATTGTTAGGGGTTAAGCCCTGGTCACACTGTCAAGGATCAGGATGCCGGATTAGCCACGGAAACGATCTGGCATCATTCATGACAATCCATTGTGGTCTGTAGAGGTCCATAGCTGTCCGTATTAAATCCCTGATCAATCGTAGTAGTACTTATATGTCCGTGAAAATTTTGAACATGTCCAAAAATTCATCACGGATCGAACAACCGTAGTATATCCTTAATGATCCGTAGAAAAACATAATAATCCATTCTAATCTGTAATAAACCGTACTTATCCGTACTTAATTGTAGTAATCCCTGGCCTCAAAGCCCGGTCACACTGTCAAGGATCAGGACGCCGGGTTAGCCACGGATATGATCCGGCATCACTCGTGACAATCCATTGTGGTCCGTACTAAACTGTACCGATCTTTAGAGATCTGTAGCGACCCCTAGCACTCCCCGTTGTCAACTAACCCCCATCGTTAATAATCCTTGGTTTATCCGTCGGAAACCGTAGTTAAACTGTGGTGCATCCGTAGGGGACCGTGGATAGACCACTATCCGGGGTCATCTGTGAGGTTTTCATCCGCCGTGGATCTGGCCAGACGATACTTGACAGTGTGACCGGGGCTTAAGTGAGAGAGAAGAGGGTTTAGTGGTCTTACACCTACCCACTGAGTCGTTAAAACTCACTCTGGGTGGGAGCTGGTACCGGGCTGCGAACCCTGTACCTACCAGCCTTATGTCCGATGGATTAACCACGACACCACTGAGGCCGGGCAGCTTAAGTAAAAAAAGCATTTTGAGAGTACTGCTAAAGCAATACATGTCCCCTACAAGGTCAGTAGTTTCAACCTGCATGTTCAGAGCAAAACTGTTATAGTGTACACACATGTATGCTTGTCCTGGTCACAGATTCTGACCACTGCCAGCTGCCATGTCCAGGACAGGAATGTCCCTGTCACAAATGGATAAATTCCATTTTTAAGAAGAGTTATTGCCCTTGAATAAATAAAAGTTTGTTTTGTTTAACAACACCACTAGAGCACATTGATTAATTAATCATCGGCTATTGGATGTCAAACATTTGGTAATTCTTACACAGTCGTTAGAGGAAACCCACTACGTACTAATGCAGCAAGGTATCTTTTATATGCACATTCCCACAGTCAGGAAAGCACATACCATGGCCTTTGACCAGCTGTGGTGCACTGGTTGGAACGAGAAAAACCCAATCAGCTGAATGGATCCACTGAGGTGGCTCTATCCTGCGATGCAAGCAATTCAAGTGAGCACTCAACCGAGATATAAATCCCACCCCAAATAAAAAAAAGGGCATAATTCGTACTTGATCGGTAACTCTACATGTACTGATAAAACTACTTTACAAAGTTTCACCTCCATATAATGAAAAAGTTAAAGTTTGTTTTGTTTAACGACACCACTAGAGCACATTAATTTATTAATCATTGGCTATTAGATGTACGGTATAACATTTGGTAACTTTGGTAATATAGTCTTAGAGAGGAAACCCGATATATTTTTCCATTAGTAGCAAGGGATCTTTTATAATGACCACCCAACACACAAGGTAACACATACCACAGCCTTTGATATATCAGTCGCGGTACATCTACAAGTTTTTTTTATATATTAAGATAATGAGAATGACAGGTAGAGGGTGACAGATGAGAAAGATGAATGAATGTGTGAACAAGAAATAACCCAATGGGCCCACTGAAGAAGCTCCATATCTTGAGGTATTGTGGGAAAAAAATTAGGAAAATTGTATGTGGGACAGACAGATGAACGGACAGACAAATGAATAGACAGTCCTCAGTAGTTGGACTGATAGATGATAAATAAGATAAAAAAACCCAACAACAGACAAACGTACCCGTGAGTTGTCGAACGTTAACACTTTTCCGACCTGTGGCAAAATCATCTTGATCGTCTTGTCGAACAGACTTGTCATCCACAGTGCCAAGTACGGAGCAACTATCGTAGGAATATTGTAACCTAAAATAACACCACAGCATTTCTTTAACAAAGGAAGATAGAAATATTTTATTTAATATTAAAGTTAAAGCTGGACTCTTGGGTCTAGAAAATAACAGTTCTCATCCCCATCCCTTCTTATTTAATGTACACGTATTAATTAGTAAATTTATATAATGTATATTTACGTTTATTAACTGAATTAAGCAACACTATGATCTTTATCACCTCCAAATACATGTCCAATTAAGTATGTATGTATTCATATATTTGAATATATAATTTTACAAACATTTATGATTATAATGCGATTGCAATATATTTTAACATGCTCCTATACCACTAAGGTTTCGAGCATTAATGATCATAATAAATTATGACTACTATAAATAAGTCAGGGCTTTAGATTGCACCAATTTTTTTATTTCGAAACCACTGAATTGGTATGGGTTAATAATAGATTAAGTGATTATCTACATGTACAACCCTTCAGCAGTTTAATGACACCAGAGCACATTGTTTTGTTCATCATTGGCTATTGGATGTCAAACATTTGGTAATTTTGACATTTAGTCGTAGAGAGGAAACCTGCTACATTTTTTCCATTAGTAGCAAGTGATATTTTATATACATGATCATCCCACAAACAGGATAGCACATATCACAGCCTTTGATGTACCAGTGACAGAGAAGGATCCGAGACTGACAGCGCTTGCTTTACGACTGTCCTGCAAGTGCTTTAAATAGCGTTGGACTATTGTGGTAAAAAAGATCTTGATGTACATTTACTAGGAACAGACAAAAAACATTTTACCGAAATTAGTGAGATCTAAAGCTCTGTAAATACTACTTCTAATGATAATAATAATAATAATAATAATAATAATAATAATAAATAATAATGACAGTAATGATAGTGATAATGATGATGATGATATTCATGATAATAAGAATGATAATAATACTGATAATGCTAGTGATAATGATAATAATAATAATAATAAATTCACTACTACTACTACTACCACAGTAACTAGTTACTACACAAACCACCAATGAAAAAGTTAGAAATTGGTTTTGTTTAATGACACAACTAGAGCACATTTATTTATGAATTATCAGCTATTGGATGTCAAACATTAAATTTCGATATTTTTGACTCGTAGTCATCAGAGGAAACCCGCTATATTTTCCCTAATGCAGCAAAGGATCTTTCATAGGCACTTTCACACCGATTCTGAATAAGTGCTCAAAAACCCTACCAATCCCTAACATGCAACTTATAGTCTTAGAGAGGAAACCCACTATATTTTTCCATTAGTAGCAAGAGATCTTTTATATGCACCATCTCACACACAAGATAGCACATACCACAGCCTTTAATATACAAGTCTTGGTGCACTAGCTAGAGCGATAAACCACCAAGAAAAAGTTAAAGTTTGTTTTGTTTAACAACACCACTAGAGCACATTGATTAATTAATCATCAGCTATTGGACGTCAAACATTTGGTAATTCTGACTCGTAGTCATCAGAAGAAACCTGCTACTTTTTCCTAATGCAGCAAGGGATCTTTTATATGCACTTTCCTACAGACAGAAAAGCACATACTACAGCATTTGACCAGTTGTGGTGCACTGGTTGGAATGAGAAAACCCCAAATCAGTTGAATGGATCTACTGAAAAACTCCAAGGAAAACAACTAGACATATAGCTAGATGGTTTCCAGTCTGTTTCAACTTGTGTGTAGTTGGACAGTAAACGAACGAGAGAGAGAGAGAGAGAGAGAGAGAGAGAGAGAGAGAGAGAGAGGGAGGGAGGGAGGGAGGGAGGGAGGGGGGGAGGGGGGGGGGAGGGAGGGAGGGAGGGATGGGGTACCAAGGGATGTTTTATGTGCACCTTCCCATTGACATGAAGTGTAAAATAATTTGGCCAAACCAACAAGTGGGAGTTGCTGGGTTATTACAGAGTTCCAATGAGATGAATACTGACTGAGTAACCAACTACATGACATTGTATGTTGGATTCTGATGCCTGTTGTCGGCAGTCACTATAGTAACATGAATTATATCTTATCAGCAGGGCTTCTAGATTACGGTAGTGATATTCAATATTAGGCTAGTAAATATCTACTATCGACGGCTAGTGAAAAAAGTTGTCAAATGCTGCATTTAAGTCTATTTAGTAAATATGAATATCCTGCCCCCCACCACCCCAGCCCCACACCCCCTCCCAATCTAAGAGTTTTTAAGCTCTATCTCCATTATCCTGCCCCACACCCCGTCCCAATCTAAGAGTTTTTAAGCTCTATCTCCATTATCCTGCCCCACACCCCGTCCCAATCTAAGAGTTTTTAAGCTCTATCGCCATTATGTGACATATCCAATTATTCCTATTAGTAAAACTGTATTTACTTAAAGTAGTTCTAGTGGATTTTTAATCATGGCTATAGTAACATTTTAAAATCACTGATCCCATGGCTAGTGGGATTTTACAATAATTCTAGAAGCCCTGAGTCTTACAGGAAAGTGTATCTACAAACTGATCATTATTGACTGGTAAACTAAACTACCTGTATTGACTGGCAAACTAAACTACCTGTATTGACTGGCAAACTAAACTACCTGTATTGACTGATAAACTAAACTACCTGTATTGACTGGTAAACTAAACTACCTGTATTGACTGGCAAACTAAACTACCTGTATTGACTGGCAAACTAAACTATCTGTATTGACTGGCAAACTAAACTGGCAAACTAAACTACCTGTATTGACTGGTAAACTAAACTATATATATTAAACATCCATGCATACTTTTCACACTTAGTAGGGTTCACACTTAACTCTTTCCTTCACATGACAATGGGGCAATTAGTACCAGTAAGTATTATTCTAAAATTACAATTTGAAAACACTTGACCAGGCACTCAGCTATTACAACTTGGACACACATACATCAATCATTAAAAATATGTACATGTAATGTGTACTACATAAGCAATTATATGTAGCTGGGTCAGGTCTCATTTAAACAGTACATGTTACAATAAAATAATGACTTCATTATTTCAAATTAGTTTAGAAGCAGCGATTGTTATTTTACAACTCAACATTTTTAAATAACAATTAAGTCAGAAGTAAATAAGTTGTACGTTTGGGATTGAGTTGGGTGATGTAGGGACATGCTCTTAAGAGCAATTTGTTGAATTTAGAACTGAACTTTCTATCATTTTAATAACAAATAATAGGTGATCTCTATTCCCAACCTACCCCCACCCAACCAACCACTGTGGCCATTAAGCATCTAAATGTCAACACACAAAAGTAAACACAAACAATTAAACACACAACACACACACACAAGTAAACACACAACACACACGAAATTAAACACACAACATACAGACAAGTAAACACACAACACACACACAATTATACAGACAGTTACACACATGCCTTACCGTTTACGGTGAGCTAGCACTACCAGGGAACTTTCTTTTCTTGATTAGCGATATTTCTAGTCAATTGAAAATTGGATGGTGCATATAAAAGATCCTTTGCTGCTAATCGGAAAGAGTAGCCCATGAAGTGGCGACAGCGGGTTTCCTCTCTCAATATCTGTGTGGTCCTTAACCATATGTCCGATGCTATATAACCGTAAGTAAAATGTGTTGAGTACGTCATTAAATAAAATATTTCCTTCCTTTCCTTTTCTTTCCCACATTTTATTTACGGTTATATGGCATCAGACATACGGACTACGGACCACACAGATATTGAGAGAGGAAACCTGCTGTTGCCACTTCACAGGCTAACCTTTTCAATTAGCGGCAATGGTTCATTTACGTGCTCCATCCCAGACAAGATAGTACATACCACAGCCTTTATTAAATCAGTTGTGGAGCACTGGCTGTAACGAGAAATGGGCCCACCGACAGGAATCGACTTGTATTATAACAAAGTATTTATATTAAGATTAATATGTATATTCATGTACATGTTAAGTAGATACGTTTTCCCAGTTTTATTCTGTTCCAACCAACCTTGAGGGTCAAACTCTGTGGCAAGAATGACAGCTACATCTTTCATCCACATGGTAAAGCCAAACAAAATGTGTCTTCTACCTATTACAAAATAACATGCAGAAGTCATGCAGAAAAAACAAAAACACACACGGCAATCAGCAGAGGTACTGGAATCATTTTAGGGTTGATAGAGGAGGATTGGGCCATTTTATGTGTAGAGGTAGGGGTGGGAGATATTCATTTTAGGGTCGATGGAGAATTGGGGCCATTTTATGTGTAGGGGTAGGGGGTAGGAGCGAATCTTTTTATATACCCATTGCCCTCAAAATATAATCAGATTTAATCCAGTGGCATGTCTCTTATTTTTAAATATTTTTAAGGTGCAGAAACTATCTGCATGTATTAGAGAATATAAGAAATGTTTTATTCTTTTTATATTATTCCCTAAAGTTCCAGTGCCTCTGCGTGAAGTACATATAATTCAAAAGTTACCACAAGTGCAACATCGGTCAACCACAAACATAATGAACAACAACAACAACAACAAAAAAATGCAAATATTTTAAGATAGAAATGTTCATGATAAATTAATTCTGATTATTAAATTTCGTAAATAGACTGCCCAATATGTTCACAAGAATTTTAACAGACAATGACACCGATGGAATTCAGTCTGAATAATTTTAAACAAATTGAAGAAAACTATAATGAATATTTGCATTTTTTTCGCTGTTCAGTATGGTATGAAAGTACTGCTCCAGTGTTGCAGGCAAACATCGGAAGACAGCACAAACGATGATTACCCGAAGTTACAATTCAATCAGCACGGAAAGAAAACTGAAAGCGAACATCTATACAGCCCTGAAAAACACAAGCACACAACATGGAAGAGAACACATTAACACTCTGACATGGGTTAATTAAGCTGCTCACAGGTTTACGCCAGGATTGTTTAGATTGGTCAAATGAGAGGTCATCGAGACATGCAACAATTAACACCGGTTTAGTTCAGATCCTCATAAGTAAGATCTGGGCTGGTGCTTACAGAACTGTTCCCAGTCTAAGACTGTAATGCCATACCGGCCTCGGTGGCGGCGTCGTTAAGCCATTGGACTACAGGCTGGTAGGTACAGGGTTCACATCCCGGTGCCGGCTCCAACCCAGAGTGAGTTCTTAAGGGCTCAATGGGTAGGTGTAAGGCCACTACACCCTCTTCTCTCTCACTAACCAACTAACGACTAACCCACTGTCCTGGACAGACAGCCCAGATACCTGAGATGTGAGCCCAGGACAGCATGCTTAAACCTTTAATGGATATAAGCACGAAAATAAGTTGAAATGAATGTAATGCCATGGCAACACCATACATATGTATGTGTGCAAGGATGTCATTCAAGATTTCAGTTCAGACTCTAAAGTTTTATTACAATGGGCATGCACCTCCAAGGCCAATATGTATACAACTTTTAAAGTCTAGATTCAGGTTTCTAATAATGCAGGCATCGAAAAAGGAATATCCTTTTAGGATTCCTCCACAATTTTAATGATTTTTTATAGATATTTTGGGATCCCGTCTCATAATCAGTAGGTTGATCGGTTGGTTACTACAGATTGTAACCAATGATTGATGATAAAATTCCAACCGATAACCAACTGAAATCTCAACTGCTATAAAAGTTTGTTAGGAGGCAAAGACAGAACTGTACGGCAACAATGAAATAAATACCAAACGAAAACGATGCACATCGAAACAGATAACACCTGTACATGTTACTGTATCTCACTTCCTGTGATATAAAATTGTGTTAGTGGCAAGACAAAAAACCCACAACAAACAGACGTAAATGCAAAAAACAAGAATAATAAAAATCCAAGCAAGTCTGTACTGCATGCCATGGTGTAACAACCACGTAGCTGATGATGTGACAAAATATCATTTCATAACATAAGCCAACTGGTTGCACCAAAAATACCTTGAGGCTTAAATTCTTTAGCGAGAATTTGGGACATTTCTTTCATCCACAGGTTTACACTGGTAACAAGATGACGTTTGCCTGAAATAATACTGATTCTGTTAACCGAGCTGTACACCAACGCTGTCTTTTAACCAGTGAATGAACGAATTAATAAATGTTTAACAACACCCCAGTACAAAAATTACCTTCGGCTATTGGGTGTCAAACAATGGTAGAAAACAAATGCATGAACTGGGTACCAGACGTTTCTCCCCCAAGCCAGTTCGCCCCCAGGTCTGTTTGTCCCCAGTCAGTTCGCCCCCAAATAGAATGTCAGTTCGCCTCCATGTGCTCAACCAGTTCGCCCCCACAAAGGTACCAGTTTGGAGTGAACTAACAAATAGTTGGGGGCGAACAGGCAAACAGTTGGGGGCGAATCAACTTGGGAGCAAACTGGTACATGGGGCGAACAGGTCATCCTGGGGGCGAACTGACTGACTGGTACAAATTGTCATGGATTCATTGATGATCAAGATTAATATAAAATTAATATCCAAAGTAACTATATACTGAACCAAAAAAGGAAACTTCCAGTTCCAATTTGTTAGACATATGTTAATTTTTGTTTTAGAAATCAGTTAACATTTAAGAATTGACTACAATTATTTTTTGGTTCATGCAAGTAAGAATCGAAAAAACGATGTGCACACTGTACGACTCTGCTTAATAGGTGTGGCTTAAATTTTTTCGGTTCATCGAGATATGAATGAAAAAAAGGTATGCACCTCTGGACCAATCAGATTACCATAAAGTGTATAGACGTTAAGAAAATTTAATTATATTGAAAATTAATTACAAATGTTCTCCTGTCATCTTGCATGTCAGAATTTATTGATTTTACTCACCGTGTGTGTAGTGGAACAAAGCGACAATGGGAAAGTTGATATGCATTTGCAAGTTGACTCAACATGTTCCACATGTTTGGAAGTGAATTTTTGATATGCCTAGAATACCCATAGGTTTACGTGAACATGCTATCGTACATGTGTATGTATGTCAACAGAAGAGGTTGGTAGAGTTGTTGAGAGCTCTAGTCATGCTATCGTATGTATGTCAACAGAAGAGGTTGGTAGAGTTGTTGAGAGCTCTAGCCATGCTATCGTACATGTGTATGTATGTCAACAGAAGAGGTTGGTAGAGTTGTTGAGAGCTCTAGCCATGCTATCGTATGTATGTCAACAGAAGAGGTTGGTAGAGTTGTTGAGAGCTCTAGCCATGCTATCGTATGTATGTCGACAGAAGAGGCTGGTAGAGTTGTTGAGAGCTCTAGCCATGCTATCATATGTATGTCAACAGAAGAGGTTGGTAGAGTTGTTGAGAGCTCTAGCCATGCTATCGTACATGTGTATGTATGTCAACAGAAGAGGTTGGTAGAGTTGTTGAGAGCTCTAGCCATGCTATCGTACATGTGTATGTATGTCAACAGAAGAGGTTGGTAGAGTTGTTGAGAGCTCTAGCCATGCTATCGTACATGTGTATGTATGTCAACAGAAGAGGTTGGTAGAGTTGTTGAGAGCTCTAGCCATGCTATCGTACATGTGTATGTATGTCAACAGAAGAGGTTGGTAGAGTTGTTGAGAGCTCTAGCCATGCTATCGTACATGTGTATGTATGTCAACAGAAGAGGTTGGTAGAGTTGTTGAGAGCTCTAGCCATGCTATTCGGAATCTTCAGACATGATTTCATCAGACAGGACGTACCAACGACTTACAACGTCTGGGATAGTCTAGACAGACGTGTAGCACACAGAGCCGGTTTATCCTAGTAGCACATGCTACTGGCCCCGCGCTTCAGGGAGCCCCACAGTGATGTGTACATTTATTCCAACCCCCCACCCCCCTCCTCCCTGAGTGGGTTGCAAAATATATATCCTGAGAAGAGGGCCCCACTATTATTTGTGCTACAGGCCCCACGGATCCTTAAACCGGCTCTGATAGCATATATCACAGCCTTTGATATCAGTCATGGTGCACTGCACTGGCTAGAACGAGAAATAGCCAAATGGGCCCACAGATGAGGATCAATCCGAAACCTACTGCTCATCAAGTGAGTGCTTTACCACTGGGCTATGTGCCTCTATTCTAATAAATAAAATTAATAAAAGAGGGTACTGAACAAATTTGGCATTTAACAGACTAACCCTTACTATTTAATATGACACTTTAAATCTTAGGCATTGATCAGCTTAACCTTTACCATCAAATAACTGATAAACAAAATGTTACCTGCTGCTCCTGGTGTCACCATGGCCTTGATATGAGCCGCAGCGACATCCCTCACGTCTACAATGGGGAAGTTCAGTTTGGGTACGGCAGGCATCGATCTTTCCAACAAACGTTTCACCACCTGCACAAGAATACGTAGCCAGAGTACTTCGATGGTAAGAGAGCTAGATGGACATTTGGACAGTTATCATGGTCTCTAACCATCTGAGACCAATCTATGTCAATATTGTGCAATCTCTTCCTACCAAATGGTAGTCACGGATTCCCACTCTAATACAAGATTACAACAACAATAATTTGTTTGCCATTGAATACCTTTACATTGATAATTTTCGAGCTCCCTGATAAAATTTATTTTTTACATATTAATCACCAATGCACACGACATGATGAAACCTGACAGCACCCACTTTCAATAATGTTCCGGTTAAATACACATTATCTGACAGGTTTCATCGTGTATTTCATATGCACCTTCCTACAGACAGGACACCACATACCATGACCTTTGATATACCAGTCACTGGTTGGGACGGGAAAACCCCTACAAATGGGTCTGCCAAGGTTTGATCCTATGACAGAAAAGCCCTTACCATGACCTTTGATATACCAGTCATGGGGCACTGGTTGGGACGGGGGGAAAAACCCACAAATGGGTCTGCCAAGGTTTGACCCTATGACAGGACAACACATACCATGACCTTTGATATACCAGTCATAGGGCACCGGTTGGGACGGTAAACCCCCACAAATGGGTCTGCCAAGGTTTGATCCTACAACCCAACATTCTTAGACAAGCACTTTTGATGATGTATAAATGCTCAAACCGCAAACAATCCCCAACTTTTGAGTCCGACATACATGCGCGTGGTATTACTGAAAGTAACTTGAGTATACAGGTTCAGGTACATACCTCCATACTCGTTCCCTGTGTTCCATGCAAGACCGGGCCCATCACATAGGCTGGATTCACAACAGCCAGTTCAATACGATCTCCATCTGAAATAATTACACTTTCATTCACTTTGTTATTTTAGTTCATTTACTACCCTTTCCAGACCCTTGATTTGGAAATCCACTGTCCTGATATTTCCACCCTGGACCGTCTCACTGGCCCTGCCAGACATGTGGCCGTGGAGGAGGGACGTGCGTGAAACCAAAGGGGTATATAGGGGCACGAAAAAAGAATTCAGGATGAGGATGTCCTGATATGAACGAGATGAGAAACTTCACTTAAAGGGACAGACCCTAGTTTTTAAACACAAAGGTATATTTTTCGACTAGAGCCTAGTTTCAACCCGTAAAAATGGACACTAAGTTTTGTTAATTTACAAACAAATTTGGAAACATAAGTCTGTGATGTTGAAATACCCTTAAAAATAGACTAAAACATGGCTCTATAAACGTTACTTCTCAGACACACATGCATTTTTAAAAATATGAAAAATAATTTTTTTGTTATTAGAAACACCAGGATGACCAGAAACACTTCGGTTGTACAGGAATGGATAATCAGGTAACCAATTATTCGGTTATGTGAATTTAGTTCTCGTAACTGACGAGTTAGGCCTACCTAATCCTAAAACACTTGAACTACGGTTCTCTACTATATTGGTGGTTTAAATGTATTTAAAAACAAACTGATTTTCTCTTTCATTACTGATATGTGGTATTTTTAATTTTAGAATGTAATTGTTCACCACGTGGTGCAGGATGTAGCCCAGTGGTAAAGCACTCGCTTGATGCGCGGTCGGTCTGGGATCGATCCCTGACGGTGGGTTATTGGGTCATTTCTCGTCACAGCCAGTGCACCACAACTGGTATATCAAGGGCCGTGATATGTGCTATCCTGTCTGTGGGATGGTGCATATAAAAGATCCCTTGCTACTAATAGAAAAATGTAGCGGGTTTCCTCTGTATGACCGTGTCAAAATGACCATATGTTTGACATCCAATAGCCAATGATTAATAAATCAATGTGCTCTAGTGGTGTCATTAAACAAAACAAACTTTGTTCACCACATAAGCAATTGGCAGTTGTCATGATTTTAAAGTTACGTAACCGACACGTGAACAGAACAATGGTTCTCGTGAAATATTGTGCCCTGTGTTACTTGTTGCTGTTCATCTTTTTCAATATTCTCTGTATAAGCAGAACATTAAGTCATAACAAATTCACTGTGTTGTATCCACAAAACGGTCATAAGAAATTGCCAGCGTTTCTGCCAGAAAGACATTTTAGGTATGGCGCTGTGCTAAATGCAAACGCAGTCAATAGGTGCTGGGGGGTGGGGGGCCCTCCCCCAGAAAGAACATGGGTCAGGTTTAGTATTAAAGTTAAGAAAATTATACAGTAATGATAAGAGTAGTTAATTTTGTCAAAAGGTCACCTTAAAAATATAAAATCTGCACACACAAAAAATGGGCATGGCGCCATAACCATTTTTCCCTCTGGCAGAAATCCTGCTCACAAAGTGTAAGTCACCTGGTCAAAATTAGGTGGTACATAATTAATTTCCAGGTGTATACATAGAGGATTACCTCAGCTATTTTTTCTCTAAAAGCCTTTATTTTCGACGCACATGCATGCAAGCCAACCTGAATAGAAACGATGTAAACCACTTTATGCACTGTTCTGAGAATTGCTCTAACTTTGTAATTTAATCACGTTCATAGATAAAAAAAAATAAAAATAATCTCTTTAATCTGCTACAAAATCTATAAGGGCAATTCCATGACGAAGCGGACAAAGACTTAACATTTAAATATTAATTGTTTTAATGAATGAATGTGTTTTGTGATCAACAATATGCTGAAGTTTTTGGATAAAAAACCCAAATTGTCATTGAGATTGCTGCCAAAAAGATATCACATGCTGAATAGTTGCCTATTATTTTGACAAATATACTACTCCAAAGAATTTAAGGGTCAAAGTGTATTAGATTGATGATGTAAACTACACCAAATTTTTTATTTATTGTTCCATATTTACAAAAAATAAACGTCACTGTATACAAGAAAGTCACATGACATGCTGTCAAAGTTGAAGGTCGTCAAACATGGATTTTACACATTAGAACATTCGTTTAATAGTGTGTGAATCCACCCCTGGCGCGAATACACTCGACACATCGTTGCCTCATGCTGTTGATCAGACGTCTGAAGAACTCTTGGGGAATAGCCTGCCACTCTGCCATAAGAAGTTGACCCAGATCATGAAGGTTGGCCGGAGGGGCATGGTTATCCCGAACTCTCCTGCCTAATTCGTCCCAGGCGTGCTCTATTGGGGCCAAGTCAGGCGAATATGCTGGCCAATCCATCCTGGCGATACCTTGTTGTCTGAGAAAGTCCGTTACCACCCTGGTGCGGTGGGGTCTGGCATTGTCATCCTGCAGAACTGCCCCGCCGCCAATCTGCTGAAGGCCTGGGAGAACCAACGGCCGGATAATCTCATTCAGATAGCGGATTCCATTCAGATTGCCATCCACCACATAGAGGGGGGTCCTGTGGTGGATAGAGATGCCGCCCCACACCATGACACTGCCACCATCGAACCGGTGACGTTGTCTAATGTTAACGTCAGCGAAGTGCTCCCCAGGACGTCTGTAGACACGAACCCGACCGTTGTTGAACTGGAGACTAAACCTGGACTCATCAGTGAACATCACTCGACCCCACTGAACACGTTGCTACCGCAGATGAAGCGTGCACCAGTGATGTCTGGCCGTTCTGTGACGTGGTAGGAGTGGTGGTCGAACAGCCTGGCGACGGCAGCGTAGATTATTGGCTTTCAGACGATTGCGTATGGTTTGATCAGACACTCGAGTTCCAGTCGCAGTCCGCAGATTGTCACGTAATCGGGGTGCAGTGGTTGTGCATTGACGTAGAGCCATATTGGTGATGTAGCGGTCCTCTCTATTTGTAGTGCTTCGGGGTCTTCCCGAACGTGGACGATTTCGAACAGAATTCGTTGCTTGGTACCGTTGCCACAGTCGGCCAACGACACTCTAACTGACACCAAGTCTCAGAGCAACATTTCTTTGCGTATTGCCATCCTGAAGCCAAGCAATAGCCCTTCCTCGATCTTCGAAAGTCAGTTGAAGTCGTACCATTGTCGAATTTGGAGTGTGCACCGTACACGAACGCAAGCTCCAATTATATGGAAATTCAGCATTGGGAACATGGAATACACGTGCAAAGCGTGCAAATGAAGCACTTTGTGAAAAAGCAAGTTATGGGCACTTAGCAGACCTTTCGCTTTCGCCCTAATTTACGTGCAAATGTAAGCATGTTTTCGCCATTAGAACTAGTCGACAGTGTCAATGACAGTGGATTTTAATTCATTTATGGGTTGCTTAGACCCACTTTCGTCAAAATGGAACAATACCATGCGTGACATTATGGTCTAGCTAATATAATTGACATTCAGAAAATAATGTCGAAAATATCGTCAGACCCTTAAATTCTTTTGAGTAGTATAAATACAATAAAAGCATATTTTTTAAGGTCATAATACATAAATTATGCTTTAGACAATCAAATACAGGTTGCATATATGTAATAGCATATCTAATACCTACATGTTACACCCATTGCAGTTACATAATATGATATGTTATGTTTGTAATTCTTGGTCAAATAAAATAGACCACCTGGCACAATGTAACGCGAGTAACCGAAATAGCTATTTTTTCCTTTCTATCATTTATTTCTTGTTTCTAACAAACGACACTTGATATTTTCCTACACTAATACATACTATAGGTAATGAAGCCACAAATTTTTCACAATAGTGACATGAAACACGACACGGATACATCAAAAATTGTAATGCGAGTAACCGAAAAATATGTAACGTGAGTTACCAACATTTTATTTTAATAGAACAATACCAGTGTATGAATAATTATGCCAACATACTTCTCACAAGTTAGTTTTTGCTGCCAGTTACTGGCTAGTAAGCCTAAATATATATGTGCAATTCCAGGGTTTCTCGCTTTACATTTTTACCATACTAATTCTTTTGGTTTGCTCAGGATTAAGAATTATACATTCAACACTTATTTTTTTTTATATTACATTATATTTTATAGTTAAATAATCAATGTATATTATAAAAAAAAGAAAAAAGAAATATAATGATTAGTTTTCATACTGTGAATGTGTAAACATCGGTTACTCGCGTTACAAAAAAAGGACATGACAAAAAATGAACACACTTAAAATCCAGTCTCCTCATACTGTAAAAGCTATGATAAAAGTGGTTATACTGGTGCATAGCTATGGTGTTTAGGTATCTTTATATGATAAAAGTTTTGAAATTGTACAATTAATAAAACATTTTGGTTTCAAAATAGTCCGCTATTTGATAATGGCTAAAAAAAAAAAGATTATGAAGAAAAATAACAGTTTTTAAATGTCAAACTTTTATTGAAAGAAACGATCAGAAAGCCACACAAATCAACTGGGTAAATATTACCAACAAATTAAACTTACAATAAGTTAAACAATGAATAAATTAACCATTTTCGGGAATTAACGTAAATATTTAGAAAAATAAAATTTGAATTAAAAAAACCAAAACTCTAAAAAGAAGTATAAAATTTGAAATGTCCACAACTGTTGGCAATATCACTCTACTTTGTACTGTCCTTTGAAAGAGTGAATGGCACTGATTTGGAATTGGTTGTTTTCATGTGGTACACACGTCGAATTCCAGGGACTGCAGTATGCCATTCACCCTTTCAAAGGACAGTACAGAGTGGAATAGTCCCAATGCAGTACCAAATTTGCAAGATTCTGAAATCATGGTTGGTGACTGGTATGTTGTTGAATATGACGGGATATTGTTCCCAGAAGTGATTGACATCGGCTTGCAGGAAAATGACTATCTGGTATCAGTGATGGAACCAGCAGGATGTTATTGGAAATGGCCAAACAAGAGAGACAGCATTTACTACATGAGGAATAAAATGATTAAGGCTCTAGACAAACCTGATATTGCCAACAGTCGTGGACATTTAAAATTTTCTACTTCTTTTTAGAGTGTTGTTTTAATTCAAATTTCAATTTCCTAAAAATTGATCTTAAGTCCCGAAAATGGTTAATTTATTCATAGCTTAACTTGTTGTAAGTTTAATTTGTTGGTAATATTTACTCAGTTGATTTATGTGGCTTTCTGATGTTTCTTTCAATAAAAGTTGACATTTAAAAACTATTACGTTTCTTTCGAATAATTTGATTTAGCCATTACCAAATAGCAGACAAATTGTAACGCGTGTAACCGACTATTTTGAAAACCAAAAATATATTAATTGTACAATTTCAAAACGTTTATCATATAAAGATACCTAAACACCATAGCTATACACCAATATATCCACTTTTATCATAACTGTCACAGTATGAGGAGACTTTGCATTTTAAGTGTGTTCATTTTTTGTCATGTCCTTTTTTTGTAATGCGAGTAACCGATGTTTACGCATTTACAGTATGAAAACTAATCATATTATTTCCTTTTTCTTTTTTTTATAATATGCATTGATTATTTAACTAATAAAATGTAATAAAGAAAATAAGTGTTGAATGTATTATTATTAATCCTGAGTAAATCAAAAGAATTAGTATGGTAAAAATGTAACGCGAGTAACCGTGGAATTGCCCATAAGGAATTGCATTAAAATGGCATTCTGTAATAAATTTAACACCAAAAACAGAGAGCCGTAAATGCTAACTCTTTAAACTACATGATGTTATTTTGTGTGTTTGCCAAATCATGATGACATCATATTTAGTACCAACAAGGTCATTGGTTTGTTGAATTGTAAGCATCAAATTGTCAAATAGTATTGCTCGTTAAACCAATGCAGAATATTTCTCATTGAGAAAATATGGAAAATACTTTCAAGTTTCACTGTCATGAGTGACTGCTGGGGTAATAAATGTATTACATTACCTGGAAGTTCCTTCACATAATCCCAGGCAGCTTTCTCAGCGAGTGTTTTGCTCTTGGAGTAAGCGTCTAGTTTCTCAGTGTTGCTCCAGTCCTCCTCAGTAAACACTTTATCCAGTTCCTGGTTTCCTGGCACTGTCCCTATGTGCACATTTCAAATGAAGACAATGAGCATTTCAAAACACAGGTCAGGTCAGGTCATAGGGCTTAACGTGCACGTCCAGAGCAAGTTATTGTAGCGCATGCCTGTCATGGCAGTGTGTGATTTTGGTTTAAACATTTTAAGTGTAATAAGGACTCTTTATTTACAAATGTTTCGAGTCCGCGCCACCAACCCAGCGAGCCCTATAGCATGCATCTCCAGTGGAACAGAAGATACACTAAATGTTTCGAGTCTGCCACCAACCCAGTGAGCCCTATAGCATGCATCTCCAGTGGAACAGAAGATACACTAAATGTATTTACAAATGTTTCGAGTCCGCGCCACCAACCCAGCGAGCCCTATAGCATGCATCTCCAGTGGAACAGAAGATACACTAAATGTTTCGAGTCCGCCACCAACCCAGCGAGCCCTATACCATGCATCTCCAGTGGAACAGAAGATACACTAAATGTTTCGAGTCCGCCACCAACCCAGCGAGCCCTATACCATGCATCTCCAGTGGAACAGAAGATACACTAAATGTTTTGCATGAAACCATGGAAAAGATCGCTATTCATGACTGTGGTTTCCCAGGATTTTGAGATAAATGTTGACTGTGTCATTTCGAAGAATCAATGTACATGTAATTTGTCCAAATAATGTTTACGAGTCATGCGGGCTCCCGTACTATCCTCAAAACCACACACTGCATGGGCACGTGCCGCCTTACACAGGCTCCTTTGTACAGGACAGAAAAGGGGTTGGGCTGGGTGGGAGAAGGGACCACCCAAGCTAGTCCAGTGGAAGAGAGCACTGGCAGTCTGACCCGAGTTTTTAAATACATCCAGAACATTTCATGGGCGTAGGAAGGTGCCAAAAAGTGGGGGGCCACACACACACATATAGATATAAATACATGTATCAATATACAGTGAAACTCCTCTAAACCGGACATCAATGGGATCAAGTAAAATGTCCGGTTTTCAGAGGTGTTCGGTTTTCAGGGGTCTGCATTTACGTAACTACCTTCCCTTTCCCATTAAATAGTTCAGCGTATCGTTTATTTCTGCTAATGATCTTTGCAAAGTCTGCTTTATAAACCTCTCGCTTCTTGATAATGTCTCCAACTGCTGAATTTCCGACAATAAACTTTTCACCCCAAAATCTTAACGTTTGTTTAGGTTTACTTTCGAAACTTTTAATTATTTAAAGTTTATAATCGTGTGATAGTTCAACACGGCGACGTTTAGCTGGTCGTTTTGTTATGTTGAAAATCGATATGAAAATAATATGTTACTAACATCTGTTCGACCATGCAAAGCCAACGTTACTGTTGTTTACTCTTTATTTAGCAAAATAAATGTTTTTAAAAGAGCAACAAATTCACACGATAGGAAGACAGTGAATTAAATTCATTGTTTGTTTTTTTCGATCTTTGAAGCAAATCATGTTATACGTTTGTGAAGGAATATATAGACCGTAAATCACCTTCGTGACTTAAAACATCAAACCCAAACCCGAACTCGGCTTATCGTAACCAACACAATGCTTGTGTAAATTAAATATCTACGCTGGCGATGGGTCTTTTGTTAAATGTTTATTAACATGTTGCTAACCTTGCCTACTTAGGGGCGTGTAACTGTGATTACAATGATAATAGCGAACCCGAGCATGTGCACATTATGTGTTCGCAGACAGGTAATCCAGCTGGAGTGACATTAGGAGCAAGTAGTGGTTTGGTCATTCGGTTTTCATGGGGACGATTTACACTAAATTGACACATTGGGACCGAATTGTTTGTCCGGTGTTCAGTTTAGAGGGGTTTCCGGTTTAGAGGGGTAAATTTTAGTGTTAAAAGATACGCAAATCACGGGACCGTGTAAAACGTCCGGTTTTGAGGGAATTCCGGTTTTGAGGGGTTTCACTGTATATACACACAAAGTGAACGGACACAAGGCCCCTTGACATCCCCCACTCTCTTCCTACGCCAGTGCATTGTTTAATAAGCAGCTACCAGAAATGAAGTTGTTTAATAAGCAGCTACCAGAAATGAAGTTGTTTAATAAGCAGCTACCAGAAATGAAGTTGTTTAATAAGCAGCTACCAGAAATGAAGTTGTTTAATAAGCAGCTACCAGAAATGAAGTTGTTTAATAAGCAGCTACCAGAAATGAAGTTGTTTAATAAGCAACGATTGGGAATAAAATATTCGACACCCCAGCACATTGTTTAATAAAAAAACTGCAAGCAGCTAGAAGTCATGTTTATAGTTTGGTTTGTTTGATGACACTGATAGAGCACATTGATTAATTAATCATCGGCTACAGGATGTTAAACATTTGGTAATTCTGACATCCGAGAGGAAACCCGCTACATTTTTCCATTAGTAGATTGGAAATCTTTTATATGCACCATCCCAGAGACAGGAAAACACATACCATGGCCTTTAATACACCAGTCGTGGTGAACTGGCTGGAACAAGAACCGTAGCCCAATGGGACCATCAACTGGTTGGAATGGGACAAAAAGGAAAATTACTGAATGAGCGTACAAAGTGGATTCTATTCTACGATCAAAGCACCTTTAGCGAACACTCTACCAACTGGTCTCTTTAATGTACTTAATATATTTGGTACAGCTCAATAGTAGAAGGAGGGAAGGAAATGTTTTACTTAACGACACATTCAACACATTTTATTTATACCACGTACAGCCTTTGATATAATAAAAGTCATGGTGCACTGGCTGGAACAGGAAATAGCCCAATGGGCCCACTGACGGGGATCGATCCTAGACTGACTGTGCATTTAGCAAGTGTTTTACCACTGGGTTACTTTCCCCTCCCCACCCCCACACACCACGCCCTCAATAGTATAATGCTCACTTGGGGCGAGGTGGCTTGTGAGATCAATAACAGGACATTACATACCATTGCCTTTGATGAACCAGTTGTGGGGCACTGGTTTGGACTGAAAAAGATTAAACTTTGTTTTGTTTTAGTACACCTCTAGAGCAGATTAATGAATTAATCACTGGCTATCAAACTTGGTGAATTAAGCTTCATACACAATTAAGAAGGCAAAATTCATGCAATTACTTTTCATTATAAACTTTCAATTTCCAAGGGCTTTTGCATTCAATTGGCAACATCTGGTCTCCAACAGTTTTGTCGGTATTCGCAACAGTTTTCAGTATTTGTGACAACTGACACAGACGAGTAAAATTGTTAATAATACCAGCCTACAAATTTTGGAATTATGACAAAATAAACTTGAGGAAGATAAATGTTAATTATGTTTATCGACAGAAATATATTCATCAAGCACTTTTCAAGGGTAGGGGCAAGACGTAGGCCAGTGGTACAACGCTTGGCTGATGCGCAATCGATCTAGGATCGATCCCGTCGGTGGGCCTATTTCTTGTTCCATCCAGTGATCCACAACTGGTGTAACAAAGGCTGTGGCATGTACTATCCTGTCTATGGCATGGTGCATATAAAAGATCGCTTGGCTTGCTGCTATTCGAAAAGAGTAGTCCATGAAGTGGCGACAGCAGGTTTCCTCTCTCAATGTCTGTGTGGTCCTTAACCATATGTCCCATGCCATATCCCCAACTGTCTATATCCTCAACTGTCCCAGGACTGGTGTATCAAAGGCCATGGTAGGTGCTATCGTGTCTATGGGACAGCATATAAAATATCTCTTGCTGCTAATGAAAAATACATGTATAGTGGGTTTTCTCTGACTGTTACAACAACCAAATGTTTGACATCAAACAGCAGGTGATTAATAAATCAATGTGCTCAAGTACGTGGCTTCATTAAATAAAACAAACTTTATCTTTCCCTCTCTTTCTCTCTCGTCCAAATTACATGTTAGACCACTTTTCAAGATACAGATTAGCTCATCTTCTACTAGCTTAGCTGAGGCTGATTGGATTGTGTCATTTCATTTACGGTTATATGGCGTCAGACATATGGTTAAGGACCATACAGGTATTGAGGGAGGAAACCCTCTGTCGCCACTTCATGGGTTACTCTTTTCAATTAGCAGCAAGAAATATTTTAGGGGCCATTCAAAAATTATGTAATGCTTAAGGGGATGTGGAGTTTAAGTCCAAGCGTTATGTGATGTTACAAGGGGTGGAGGGTGTAATGAACAGTGTTACGTAACAATTTAGTTTTCTCTTAAACGTGCCATGACAACAATATGTAATGTAGGTTTTTAGAGGTAAATGTAAACAAAATATATAATTATAAATCAAGCTGAAATGCTTTAATACACCAGAAATTTAATACTGTATTTATATGTTGGTGATCAATTAAAATGGTGCAAGTGAAAACCCGCGTTTTTTTTCATTGTTCAGCAATACGTCACTTTAATGACGTCATTGTAGTACACATGAGTATAAATAAACACTGCCACGTTGCTTTGTCTGTGTGTTGCGTGGGGGTATCTCCGAGCGTTACGTAATATTTTGGGGGGTGTATGGTCTAGCGTTACAAGGGTGGGTGGGTGGATATCTAATGTTGACAAAAATAGCGTTATGTAATAACGGCCCCCTTATATATACCATCCCAGGAAAGCACATACCATGGCCTTTGATAGCACATACCATGGCCTTTGATATACCAGTATTTTAATATTTGATATACCAGTCGTGGTGCACTAGCTGGAGTGAGAAATAGCCCAATGGGCCCACTGATGGGGATCGATCCCAAATCAACCGTGAATCAAGCAAACGCTTTACCACTAATATTCTAAGGATGTTTACTTGCGCTAATGTTCCCAATCCCATCACACATGGGACCGTGGCAAGAAATCCTGGCTAAATTTGTGTAAATCAATATTTCTTTACTCACATGATACAGCAGCACATGAGCTGGTGAGGACGACTCGTCTGACGGACTTGGCAGCGACGCACGCCTTCAGCACGTTTGTCGTCCCGTCGACCGCGGGCTGGATGACCTCGTTCTCATCCTTCGGGGCACTGTTTGGAAACGGACTCGCTACGTGGATTACGTACTCCACATCTTTCACCGCTCTGTAATCACGTCAAACAAACACATTAAAAGTGACGTGGATTACATACTCTGCATCTTTCACCGCTCTGAAATCACATCAAACATACATATTAAAAGTGACGTGGATCACGTACTCCACATCTTTCACCGCTCTGTAATCACGTCAAACAAACATATTAAAAGTGACGTGGATTACGTACTCTGCATCTTTCACCGCTCTGAAATCACATCAAACATACATATTAAAAGTGACGTGGATCACGTACTCCACATCTTTCACCGCTCTGTAATCACGTCAAACAAACATATTAAAAGTGACGTGGATTACGTAGTCTGCATCTTTCACTGCTCTGAAATCACGTCAAACAAACATATTAAAAGTGACGTGGATCACGTAGTCTGCATCTTTCACCGCTCTGAAATCACGTCAAACAAACATATTAAAAGTGACGTGGATTACGTACTCTGCATAGGCCGCTCTGAAATCACGTCAAACATACATATTAAAACTGACGTGGATTACGTAGTCTGCATCTTTCACCGCTCTGAAATCACGTCAAACAAACATATTAAAAGTGACGTGGATTACGTAGTCTGCATCTTTCACCGCTCTGAAATCACGTCAAACAAACATATTAAAAGTGACGTTGATTACGTAGTCTGCATCTTTCATCGCTCTGAAATCACGTCAAACATACATATTAAAACTGACGTGGATTACGTAGTCCGCACAGACTGCTCTGAAATCACGTCAAACAAACATATTAAAAGTGACGTTGATTACGTAGTCTGCATCTTTCATCGCTCTGAAATCACGTCAAACATACATATTAAAAGTGACGTGGATTATGTAGTCCGCACAGACTGCTCTGAAATCACGTCAAACAAACATATTAAAACTGACGTGGATTACGTAGTCCACACAGACTGCTCTGAAATCACGTCAAACAAACATATTAAAAGTGACGTTGATTACGTAGTCTGCATCTTTCATCGCTCTGAAATCACGTCAAACATACATATTAAAAGTGACGTGGATTATGTAGTCCGCACAGACTGCTCTGAAATCACGTCAAACAAACATATTAAAACTGACGTGGATTACGTAGTCCGCACAGACTGCTCTGAAATCACGTCAAACAAACATATTAAAAGTGACGTGGATTACGTAGTCTGCATCTTTCACCGCTCTGAAATCACGTCAAACATACATATGAAAACTGACGTGGATTACGTAGTCCGCACAGACTGCTCTGAAATCACGTCAAACAAACATATTAAAAGTGACGTGGATTACGTAGTCTGCATCTTTCACCGCTCTGAAATCACGTCAAACATACATATGAAAACTGACGTGGATTACGTAGTCCGCACAGACTGCTCTGAAATCACGTCAAACAAACATATTAAAAGTGACGTGGATTACGTAGTCTGCATCTTTCACCGCTCTGAAATCACGTGAAACATACATATGAAAACTGACGTGGATTACGTAGTCCGCACAGACTGCTCTGAAATCACGTCAAACAAACATATTAAAAGTGACGTGGATTACGTAGTCTGCATCTTTCACCGCTCTGAAATCACGTCAAACATACATATTAAAAGTGACGTGGATTACGTAGTCTGCATCTTTCACCGCTCTGAAATCACGTCAAACATACATATGAAAACTGACGTGGATTACGTAGTCCGCACAGACTGCTCTGAAATCACGTCAAACAAACATATTAAAAGCGACGTGGATTACGTAGTCTGCATCTTTCACCACTCTGAAATAACGTCAAACAAACATTAAAAGTGACGTGGATTACGTAGTCCGCACAGACTGCTGTGAAATCACGTCAAACAAACATATTAAAACTGACGTGGATTACGTAGTCTGCATCTTTCACCACTCTGAAATCACGTCAAACAAACATATTAAAACTGACGTGGATTACGTAGTCCGCACAGACTGCTCTGAAATCACGTCAAACAAACATATTAAAAGTGACGTGGATTACGTAGTCTGCATCTTTCACCGCTATAATATATACCTGTAATTAAATCGATTCATCTGCCATTTTACGGCACATTACTAATGTCGTAATTGTTATTAGGAATGCATGCGAATGAACTTGTGAAGAGGTGATTCCTATAGTTGATAAATAATAATTAAAGTTACTGTTTGTGTTCGGTTCCACTAAAACAGTGAACGACTATTGACTATCATTATCAAATTCCGTACCCAATAATTATATTAAACGAATTTAAGCATTACTATTTTAATGGCACTGCTAAGAGATGCATTTAAATTGCAGTACTCATTAAAAGTTAAATAAAAGCATTGTGATAATATCTACCAGTGTTACTAGTAGTTACCAATCGGCTACCTTGCTTTTGGTTTAAATAATATTTATTTTCGTCACATATCATATACTGCCTTGTAAATCCATAAATACTGTTTTGTAAATAGTCGTGTCTTTAAAGCTTTTTAAAGTCGGGTCATGAAATTAGAAACAAGTTTTCATCCTCCACTGGTGAACATGACTTCCGACATGATTAAAACGACATTCACAACTGGATAAGTCGTTATCGTGAAGGGACCCGTTATCACGATAAGCACAAGACGATTGGAGCGCAGCATAACACATATACAAGTCAACATTTAAAATAATTAACGTTTGAGTTTCAAACAGACAAGTATTTAATACATAAATAAAACCTGGCTCTAAAGGGGACAGAACCGACTTGTTCCAAAACTGAACTGTGGCCGAATTATTTCCAAACACTTGATATTCAAGTTAAGGGAGATAACATCATAATGAAGTATATTACCTCCCCCTTAACGTCACTGTTTTTACTCTTGAATACTGGAAAATCGTTATTCATAGTCCTATTAACATGTCTCAAACAACGGATAAAAAACACGTTTTATGGAAGATAAATTGCTACTGGTCCAGTGTTTTCCGATGTCCAGTTTTCTTTACAGATTAAAGTAAGATTATTGGATAGTCGCCAACTGGTGAATGTGATTTTATTTTTTAGATGCCAGGGAATGTTTTTAGTCGCCATGGCGAGTATTTTACTCGTTTTGTAGAGCACTGCTGTAATCACGTCAAACAAACATATTAAAAGTGACGAGGATTACGCATTCTGCATCTTTCACCGCTCTGAAAGCATGTTGAAGAAACAAATATAAAAAATGTACAGTAAAACAAAATGTCTTAGTTAAATCACCAAATATTACTCTAGAGTCAGATCCTGGGATCCACTTAATATATTCAAGTGTCTTGTTTATTCTGTGTTTCCAACAAATGTCATTATGTTGTCCTTTTCACAAGCTGGTCCATGTGTCCTTTCTTCACTACCATCCCACCACATTACATTTTATCTGGAGCCACTGGAGTGAATGTAGAAAAAAACCCCACCCCAAAACAAAAACTAAAATAAAAACCACAAACACCCTCACCAACCTACCCTACTTAATTTTTCTTGGCATGACTGCTTTAAAAAAAAAAACCCAAAAAACTATACTTCCAATTTGAAAATACTTACCCTTCCCAGGATTCTGGTTTTGTGAGATCAGCCTCGACCAACTCGAGTTTGTATTTGGCATCAGGGCACAGATTGTACAAATGTTTCACCTTCGATTCGTCCTGCAGACTGCGCACTGTACCCCTCACCTGGTAGCCCCCCTCCTGCAGTTGTTTTACAACATGTGTCGCAATGTAACCAGATGCTCCTGTAACCAGCACCACTAGCAAAATAAAACAAATAAATCAGTTTTTCATTTTATTGAACATGGTTTTCAATTTAACGTCATAACAACACTTTGTTAAATCTATGATCAAAACTCCTTTCATGGATATACTTAACGTTAAGAATCATACTCTGGGACAGCCTTGTGTAATGTTTCAAATACAATGTGACGTCATTTGTAAATCATATATGACGTCAGTAAATAAAAGGCGCTAACTGTAATAAAAAGAAAAAGGGAATTCCCCATTTGCAAGCTCTGGTCTGTATTGCACATATGTGCGATACAAAATAAATTTATTGCACATTTTCAAAATGTCTTTATCACTATAGTAAGATTGAATAGTGATGTAATAAACATTTTGCATGCTTAGAACATTGTGTTCACCCAAATGATGTCATGTTCCTATAGACAGAACGCTCAGCGTTCCTCAATTCCATAATATTCAACAAACTTTCCAGACGAAAAAACACAAAAAACTTTTATGTTTAACAACACGACTAGAGCACATTGAGTTTAAAGTTTGTTTTGTTTAAAGACACCACTAGAGCATTTATTAATTATTGGCTATTGGATTTCAAACATGGCAATTTTGACATAATCTAAGAAAGGAATCCCGCTATATTTTTTTATTAGTAGCATATGCACCATCCCAGACAGGATAGCACATACCATGGTTTTTGATATACCAGTATTTTAATATTTGATATGCAAAAAAATAGTATTTTAAAATTTGATATGCAAAACATGGCTTTTGATATACCAGTATTTTAATATTTGATATACCAGTTGTGGTGCACTGGCTGAAACGAGAAATAGCCCAATAGGCCCACCGATGGGGATCGATCCCAAACCAACCACACATCAAGCGAGTGCTTTACCATCGAGCTATGTCCTGCCTCAGAGAACATTGATTAATTAATCACTGGCTATTGGATGTCAAACATTTAGTAGGCATCAGAGGAAACCTGCTACATTTTTCCATTAGCAGCAAGGTATCTTTTATATGCACTTTCCCACAAGCAGGAAAGCACATACCACAGCCTTTGACCAGTTGTGGCGCACCAGTTGGAACGAGAGAAAAAAAACCCAGTTAGTTGAATGGATCCACTGAGGTGGTTTGATCCTGCGATTCAAACACCTCAGGTGAGCACTCGTGATCAACCAGCTGAGCAAAATCCTGGCCCTACCTTTCGAGACAAAGTAAGCCGTATTATTTCATTAAACTTTTGTTAATCGTAATATAGAAAGGTGATATGTAATAAATACAGAATGTTTACAGTGCACAAAATGTATACCACTCGACCACTACATGGTCTCATGACATAATATTTTTGCACACTATAAACTTGTGCAATAAATGACAAAACAACTGTTAAGTGGTGGATCTGTCTATATATCAGCCTTCATGACAGGAAGGAAATGCTTTATTTAACGACACACTCAACACATTTCATTTACGGTTATATGGCGTCAGACATATGGTTAAGGACCACACAGTTATTGAGAGAGGAAACCCGCTGTTGCCACTTCATGGGCTACTCTTTTCGACTGGCAGCAAGGGAACTTTTATATGCACCATCCCATAGACAAGATAGCACATACCACGGCCTTTGATGTACCAGTCGTGGTGCACTGGCTGGACCTTCATGACAGACTGGATTCACTCTTATTGCCATCACGGATGGTGCAATTGCTGTAGCTGCTGTATGAATTAGCATAGATCAGGTGATTTACTGTTGAAAGTTTATTGCAGCTGAATAAAATTTATAGCAGTCAACTGGCATTTCTGGCTTTTAATTTTGTGTTTATTTGTTGTAAAAGTTACTGGTTTAAAAGTGCTATAGGCATGCTTAAAATACACGCAGTAAAGCATTTTGCTTAAAGTTCCAAATTGCCATAGGTAAGCAAATTAACTAAGTTCGAGCCCTTTGTTTGACATGTGGTTCATACCACCATACCGTAAATCATTGAATAGAAGATCAACCCCTGCAGTTGCCCACGGCAATCGGCAATGCTGTGTAGTTTTTAATTCTCCACAGCACTTGTTTGACATGTGGTTCATACCACCATACCATAAATCACTGAATAGAAGATCAACCCCTGCAGTTGCCCACGGCAATCGGCAATGCTGTGTAGTTTTTAATTCTCCACAGCACTTGTTTGACATGTGGTTCATACCACCATACCGTAAATCACTGAATAGAAGATCAACCCCTGCAGTTGCCCACGGCAATCGGCAATGCTGTGTAGTTTTTAATTCTCCACAGCACGTTTGACATGTGGTTCATACCACCATACCATAAATCACTGAATAGAAGATCAACCCCTGCAGTTGTCCACGGCAATCGGCAATGCTGTGTAGTTTTTAATTCTCCACAGCACTTGTTTGACATGTGGTTCATACCACCATACCATAAATCACTGAATAGAAGATCAACCCCTGCAGTTGCCCACGGCAATCGGCAATGCTGTGTAGTGTTTAATTCTCCACAGCACTTGTTTGACATGTGGTTCATACCACCGTACCGTAAATCATTGAATAGAAGATCAACCCCTGCAGTTGCCCACGGCAATCGGCAATGCTGTGTAGTTTTTAATTCTCCACAGCACTTGTTTGACTTGACTATATTCAGGGTTTTTCCAATGGCATGGGTTTTTTTTTTGTTGCCATGAACATTTTCTTAATTGCAGGGGTTGGAAGATTAAGCTTCTATTTTTTTTTGTGATGCTCTGAGACCCGGTGTAACAGCCCAAAATATACCCCCAGCCAAACTATACCCGGGGTTAAAGTGGACTAACCTGTTTTTATACCCCTAACCCTAACCCTAATTTTTTTTATTACTAACCTGCATACAAAATAAATAAATAAATAAATAATAAACACTTTAAAAGAAAAGTAACTATTGCTTTCATAAAATCACAGATTAGTCATTTTAGAAGATATTTCGATATTCTCTAGCCCAAAATATATAAATTATGATGGAAAAAAACCCTCTGGACATTGAAAATACAGACTTGAGAGGTATATTCTGGGCTAGCCTGTTTTATACCCCTGGGTATATTCTGGGATAGTCCAGTTTATATCCTGGGTATAGTTTGGCAGGGGTATATTTTGGGCTATTATACCGGCCTCTATTCAAAGCAGGCCTCTATTTTTTTGCATGCAAAATTTTATAACATAGCCTTGCTGTACGGTAATAATGTACGCTTCCAAACTTTTTTGTACATGTGTAAATTAACGCCTCATCTCATTGAGAAATGAAAAACACTTTTTCTTTCCTGTTGTTGCCACGTGGTTGTAAGCTTTTCATGTATTGCAATGGAAATGACGAAGGAAGGAAAGAAGGAAATGTTTTGTTTTATGACGCACTCAACACATTTTATTACGGTTACATGGCGTCAGACATATGGTTAAGGACCACACAGATACTGAGAGAGGAAATCCGCTGTCACCATAGGCTACTCTTTTCGATTAGCAGCAAGGGATCTTTTATATGCACCATCCCACACAGGATAACACATACCACAGCCTTTGATATACCAGTCGTGGTGCACTGGCTGGAGTGAGAAATAGCCCAATGGGCCCACCGACGGGGATCGATCCCAAACCGACTGTGCATCAAGCGAATGCTTTACCACTGGGCTACGTCCCGCCCCTGGAAATGACGAGTATAATGTGGTCATTAACTTGACAAAGCTACAATAGCAAAATTGGCCTTGATATTCAAGGCAGGTCTCTATTGTTTTTTACGATGCAGCATGCTATGAAACCCGACCTCTATTCAAAGTAGGTGTGTAATTGAAGTAGGTGTGTATTCGAGGCAGGTCTCTATTCAGGCATTTACGTACTTCATCAAGATTAACATCCACTGACAGTAATGAAGTAATGTTTAAGAACAGCTACAATGTAGCTAGAAAATATACCGTAAATGCTAGTTCATCAAGATTAACGTCGACTGCATGACATACAGTCTGTACGTAGTCTGTATGCATGTCATGCAGTCGACGTTAATCTTGATGAACTAGCATTTACGGTATATTTTCTAGCTAGCTGTTCTTAAACAATACTTCATGGACTGTAGGATCGATCAGTCTCATTGGAGCGGATCAATGGTTTTGTATCGGGGATAAAATTATTTCTAGAAAGGGCAATTTGGGTTTGTTGAAGGCAAATCAGCTGTGCTCAGAGAGTACTACAATATGTACATGTAGATCTGTAAGTGATAGGCAAACATTTTTTATTATTTTTTAAATATTGTTATGGAGTCATCTCCGTTTGCAGAGAGTGACTATATCCTAGCTCTCGAATGGTGAAGTACTTGGGCTAGGCATTGCCTGGTTCACAGAGTTTGATATTCCATTCTTGAGGCACTGATTGGGATGGGGAAAAAAAAAAAAATGGGTCCATGAACGAGGTTTGATCCTATGACCCAGTGCTCTAGGATGAGTGCTCTGCTGAAGCATTAATTCATACCAGCCTGTAAAGCAGAGATAAAACGACAGCTCCACTCTGTGACAGATCACACTCAGCATTTCATCTAATATATTTAGGGGCTAACTGACGTTCCTTGAATTTCCATTTGGTTACAGATTTTCTGATCAATTTCGGCAAATTTTTATAAATTTTGGCTTAAACCCTATGCCGGACCGTACAGATCGCAGCTCACACAAGCGTTCTAACCATTGAACGTCGTGTAGTCTTCGACCCGATTTGAGGGAGTCGTAATCACATTCGTGATTCACAATCTCGACACCAACTGTCGACAGTCACTGACTGAGTGGGACACCACTTGCCGTGTGCATGCGTAAAATGACGTATAAGAATTGAACAAGGCAATAAAAGCGCTGTGGTGTTATTATGAAATATGTTCGAAATGTCAGCAGAGTAAAAACATTAAACTTTTAACTCAGTGTTCGAAACCTGCTCAAAACAGGAAGAAAATACATCAACTTACACGCGCCCTCGGATGCAGTCGCCATAACTCATTCGGCAGAAAGTCATGTGACTTGCTATTTTTAAAATCGATGGTTATACGCCACAGATTAGGCCTACACTAGGGGCGCTTACAAAATTTCTTCACAAGCGTATCACGCGCGCGTGTAAAATGTTAAAACAAGGGGTTGCACAGTGTAAAAAAAATAGTTGTACGGCTCGGTTGCCAGACTCTCCTTTCACATTTAACTGTGAAGGACATTTTCACAGATACAACAAATAACACACACACACACACACACACACACACACCTCTGAAAATGGTCGTACTCTGCGCCGTCCCTGTAAATTTAAAAATTCTGTTTAACGACACCACTAGAGGACATTGGCTGTTGGAAAGAAAGAAAGAAATGTTTTATTTAACGACGCACTCAACACATTTTATTTACGGTTATATGGCGTCAGATATTGAGAGAAGAAACCCGCTGTCGCCACTTCATGGGCACTTCGATTAGCAGCAAGGGATCTTTTATATGTACCATCCCACAGACAGGGTAGTACATACCACGGCCGTTGATATACCAGTCGCGGTACACTGGCTGGAACGAAAAATAGCCCAATGGGTCCACCGACTGGGATCGATCCCACACCGACCGCACATCGAGCGCCTCCCTGGCTGTTGGATGTCAAACATCAAACTTTCTTTTGATTTCTGTTCTTTTAGTTTCTCACAAACGTTTAGCCGATTTTATTGCTTGATTAGGCCCTAACTGATTGATTGGTTGAAGATTAATATTGCAGTCGACATTATTGTACGATTTAATATTTGCGATTAGGTGAGGGCCTTGTAAGTTGGATTACTTTTGCCCAATCGTTTTAATTTGTATAGGCCTATAATATTATGTAGGCTATATTATATGCAATAAAATATATTTTTAATCAGTTGAGACTGGATCGACTATACACAAAACACTTTACTCCAATCCATGCCCCCCTCCCACATTAAACTTTTTTTATATTAAATTTTACCATCCCACAGACAGGATAGCGCATGATCTACAAAGGCATTTCATATGCCAGTCGTGGTGAACTGGCTGGAACAAGAAATAGCCCAATTAGCCACCGATGGAGATCGATCCTAGACCGACCGCGCATCAAGCGAGTGCTTTACCACTGGGCTACGTCTCGCCCCATATGCGTGTAAAAAGTTAAATTAAAACATGTTTTGTTTAACGACACCACTAGATCACAATGCTCTAAACCCAGTGCTGCACAACCGATGTAACAAAGGCCGTTACTACCCTGTATGTGAGATGCTGCATATATAAAGACAATGCAATACGAATATCAAGGTAAGTATATTTTAAAACTGCATAAAAACCAAAATGTTTTTTAAAACTTTAAAATTAATTCTGGATGTAATTTAAATAAGAGAATACTACATGAGTGGCCGTTACATACCATTTATCTTACAAATAATTGTTTTAAAACGTATCTAACGAATACACCTTTAAACAACGAGTTGTAAGATAACTGGTATCTAACTTACACGAATATTGTATTCTATTAATTACATATCCTGAAAAAAACACACACAAAAAACAACAACACATTTTTAAAATAAATTTAAATGCCTTTTTCAACTAAAATTTATTTACGGCCATTGCGCATAGTTAACTTGTGCTTCACAGACAAGTCAATTTAAGGTTAACTTTTACGCCACGGAGTGATCGATTCGACCGGGTTTGTTTGTTTGTTTGTTTTCCATTGGATGGTATGGTATTGGTGACCTTGGAATAACCTTGGGGCAGCCAGTCGTATGCCTTTAAAATGTTAACACGTTTTTTGTTATAAAAAAAGAAGAAGAATGTTCTCACCAACGGGTGTCTAAGAAAAGTTTTAAATATATTTCAGTTACCAAATATATATATATTTTCTCGCCAGCTTTAGAAGATTATACTCCACCAATTTTTTTATACATATATATTTTTTTATTGTTCACTCGATCTCGACGACCGACAAAGAAACCTGCGACTGCCGGCCGGCCTGGTTAAGCATCGTAAGGCATTAAAATCATATATATATATAATAGGTGTCCACGTTGTTTATTGGTCAGAATCTCGAACCTTGACCAATTGTCAGCGCGCTTATTTCCCGCGCCAATTTAGTCGGATTTACGATGTCGGACTCCGACCAGACAAAATCTCACTCCTTGCGAAAGTTCAAACTTGAGAGCTCTGAGGATGGCCCTTTTTTAAATGTTTATTGCCGATGCGAGCACGACGCAAGACCCCTTAATTCTTCCTGCGCCACCTGTAGAAGGACTGCCGCTCTCCCAAGATTGATTTAACAGAATGAAGCTTGTTCGTGACTGCACCGTTCCAATCGTCTTGCCAAGTCAAAAAGATAAAGGTCCGAATTTCCGAAGCCTGTTTTTCTTAGACGCGGGTGTTTGAGCATTGTAAATGTATGTATAGTTACACGCGTACACGGTAAACGGGCTTTGTAAATTCAGCCCATATTGGTTTTAATATTAAATATGATGTTTAAATCACTGTATGGGATGCTAACACTGGCATGGGGCACATTCAAAGCAGACCTGACAGCTGATTCTGTCTTTCCATTGCCCTTAATACCAACAGGGCTATAACATCTTTATTGGCAATGGATAAATGGACTTTCGTAGCATCATCTGAAACAAGGGTTTATTCTAACTTCATTTATTGCTATGCTTAGAGGCACAAAGGTGAGTCTTCAAAAACTATATATTATACTAGTAATTAGACGCATATGATTGCCCAAATTTCAGCTCGGGTTAAAAGTTAAAGAGAAAACCGGCTACATTTTCCCATTGATAGTAAGGGATATTTTGTATGCACCATCCCACAGACACGATAGCGCCTTTAATCGGTTCCTTTATATAAAAGTGACTGTTATTTAATATTCCAGATATTTTCAAGTTGCATTTAAAACCATATCAGGTGAAGGTTATGGGGATATTTGTTTTCATTTAATAATAATAATAAATAAATATATAATATTAAAAATTAAGGCATTCAACCTAATTTTGTCTCATTTTGTCTTAGGTAATTTTTCAAAATAACACTCAAACTAATTTTGATGAAGATCGTTCTATCAAATTACACCAGTTGTTTGTTTTTAACAAAAAGATTTATCAAAACCTTATTTTACAGCCTTTTTGTGGAATTGACCTCCGTCTAGTGTTCTTTATATGTTTAAATAAAGAGGAAGAAACACTTCAGTGTCAGTTTTGCAATTAAGGTCTGTCGTTATTTTACGTGAAGCCTTAATGTTTAATATTGGTGTTGCTACAGTTATTGGTTTGAGCTTTGTATTAAATTACTAAGATGGTTCGCTCCAACAGCCAGACAGAATGGAACATTTGTTCTATGACTGTTCCAAAGTGTGAAATGTATGAAAAGACTGAACGGTCGAGTCAGGACACAAGTAAACACAATATATACTAGGATATATATACATATATATATATATATATATATATATATATATATATATATAGATATAATTTCACAACGTTTTAATGGAATAAGCGCCTTTCAACGTAACGGGTTCATCAGTTCCGATGAAAGGCGCTTATTCCATTAAAACGTTGTGAAATTCTACCTTTTTATATATTCATCCGATACACTTCATTCTAATAACTTTATATATATATATATATATATATATATATATATATATATATAATATGATACTGACGATACCGAAAAACACTCTGGTAATACCCCCCCCCCCCCTCTCTCTCTCTCTCTCTCTCTCTCTCTCTCTCTCTCTCTCTCTCTCTCTCTCTCTCTCTCTCTATATATATATATATATATATATATATATATATCAAGTTCAAATCAGAATCACCAAATGTTTGACACCCAATAGCCGAAAAATAGTTACATGTATTAATTATTATTCGTTGCACCCCTATTAATTAATGTGCTGTAATGGTGATGTTAAAGAAAACAAAGACACGTAATTGGAAATTTCTTTTTGCATCTATTCTGTACTGATATATTATACGATTTTCTCATTTTGATTCGATATATTCCTTTGATATATTCCTATTTCCTCCTTGAGCCACGAAAACCTATCTCTTTGGTAAACTGTACAATTACATTATCTGTAATGACGTATTGTATCTGAACAGGATATCGGATTCATGCTCAAGTAGCTGCTTTTGTCAAAGTAGCTGTTATTTGTTACAAAGGTATCCTGGCATTGTTTTAAATGATTGGTAAGCGATCTATTCACGTGTCTGCGTTTACCTCTAGTAGTCACATCTGTTAGAAGCTTAGGCTGAAAAACTATTCTGAAGCCAGAAGGTACATAGTTCAATAATTGTGTTCATTAATTTCGTCTTTCTTTTTCCTTCCTTCCTTCCTTCTTTCTTGCTTTCCTTCTTTCTTTCTTTCTTTTTCTTTTTTATATTTCGTTCTGGGTTGTTAATCATTCATTCATTCGTTCGTTCGTTCATTCATTCATTCATTCATTCATTCATTCATTCATTCATTCATTCATTCACTCTTTCTTTCTTTCTTTCTTTCTTTATTATTCATTGTTTATTGAAAATTAATTTAATAGCAGAATCTAAAAAGAACAATAGTTAAACTGTTTTCTGTTTATTTATTTATTTATTTTAAATTTATTTATTTATATGTAGAAAATATAGCAAGCACGTGCGGAAGGGAGGCTTTTAAGGGTCTCTTCTCAAAGCGATTTTTAAACATTAATGAATACACTGCGTTTGTCATGATAATTTTTACTTTTAGAATATAGGAAATTGAATTTTAGGATATCTAATTTTCAAATTGTACGATGTCGCACGTTCCCGAAATAAATCAATCTAATTATTATTAGCTGCACTACCCAGCAGAGCTAGTTTTAATCATATTGCGAAATAAATAGAATTGACGTAAAGTCAAACCATTTCGGATATATGTGTAAAAATATAAAGGCTGTTTCATGTTGTTTTTTCTAATACGATTTTTATGTCAAGTTTTTACAAACTTAAGTTGTAAAAACTTAAAGCAATAAAGAACTTGAACTTGAACTTGAGTTAATTAGGGGCTAGCAATCAGACCAATTGGCGTGAAATTAAATTAGGGTAATCAAGGACACTGTGGATTTTAATTGTAGCTCCCAACGTAACATCTTAGGTCTATAAACCATGACAATTAGGAGCGGGATGTAGCTCAAGCGGTAGCGTGTCCGCCTGTGAAGTGGTCGGTCATCGGATCGATCCTTCTCAGTAGACCCACTTGCAGTTTGGACTATTTTCCGTTTCAACAAGTGGTCCACAACTGGTTCATCAAAGGCCGTGATATGTGTTGTCCTGTCTGTGAGACTGTCTGTGGGAAAGTGCATATAAAAGACCCCTTTCTGCTTATCGGAAAGAGTAGCCTATGTGGCGGAAGTGGGTTTCCTCTAAAGAAATATGTCAGAATGACCATATGTTTGACGTCCAATAGCCGATAAGACAAAAATCAATATATTCTCTAGAGGCGTTGTTAAATAAAACAAATTTACTTTACCTTCCATGACAATTACCTGTCAATATATATATATATATATATATATATATTGTTATTCCTAATATATGAATATATGATACTGACGATACCGAAATACACGAGGGTAATAATCTCTTTATCATATAATCTCAAACTTAATACAACGTGTTTTTGTAAACTGTACACGCAACTTTAATTTCAGTCCGCCATTACTAGATATTTAAATGACGTAAGATTATGTGGCGTGGTGTCTTTTTGAATGGAAACTCGAATGACGTCATTTTGGACGTCCTTGCATCAAAATAAACTAGTGCATAGCAGGGTTTTTTAGGTTTTTTTTTCTGAACTCTGGACAGCTTTCAATGTGAAAAATATCACTTACTTTGATTGCACCGAAAATGTAAGCTATTATATGACACACACACACACACACACACGCACACATGCACACACACGCGCGCGCACACGCGTATATGAATTACGGAGAAATGACATTTACGCCTTGGACAGTTTATGAATAAGTGTTAAAATAAAATAAAACAAAATAACGTTTTGCGGACAATAAATTATAGAAAACATAATATTTTTTTTAACATCTTTTGATAAAGTAACCAGTCAACAATGAATTCTAAATTCGCTACAATAGCAGCAAATACAGAACCGTTTCTTTATGTTATGGAAAAATCCACTAGGGGATGTAAATGTAATATATTAATATTGTGGAGTAGAAACCAGTATGGGATGAAAAAGTAATATATTAATATTGTGGAGTAGAACCACTGTGGGATGAAAAGGTAATATATTAATATTGTGGTGTAGAAACCACTGTGTGATGTACAAGTAATAGGTTTATATTGTGGAGTAGAAACCACTATGTGATGTACAAGTAATAGGTTTATATTGTGGTATAGAAACCACTATGTGATGTACAAGTAATAGGTTTATATTGTGGTGTAGAAACCACTATGTGATGTACAAGTAATATGTTTATATTGTGGTGTAGAAACCACTATGTGATGTACAAGTAATATGTTTATATTGTGGTGTAGAAACCACTATGTGATGTACAAGTAATATGTTTATATTGTGGTGTAGAAACCACTGTGTGATGTACAAGTAATATGTTTATATTGTGTAGAAACCACTATGTGATGTACAAGTAATATGTTTATATTGTGGTGTAGAAACCACTGTGTGATGTACAAGTAATATGTTTATATTGTGTAGAAACCACTATGTGATGTACAAGTAATATGTTTATATTGTGGTGTAGAAACCACTGTGTGATGTACAAGTAATATGTTTATATTGTGTAGAAACCACTATGTGATGTACAAGTAATATGTTTATATTGTGGTGTAGAAACCACTATGTGATGTACAAGTAATATGTTTATATTGTGATGTAGAAACCACTATGTGATGTACAAGTAATATGTTTATATTGTGGTGTAAAAACCACTGTGAGATGTACAAGTAATATGTTTATATTGTGTAGAAACCAATATGTGATGTACAAGTAATATATGGTAATGGTGCTATGGAATTTTGATGGAGCAAGTTTAATGCCAAAGAGGAAAGTGCGCAATTTTTATTGAGGAAATTTGGGCGCAATTTTCAATGGTTAGTCGAAAGAGAAAGTTAAATGGGATGTAAAAGTATTCTCTTTATATTGTGGAGTAGAAACCACCATGAAATGTAAAAGTTATATATTTATATTGTGGAATAGAGACCACTGTGAGATGTAAAAGTAATACATTTATATTGTGGAGTAGAAACCACCATGGAATGTAAAACGAATATTTTTATGTTGTGGAGTAGAAACCACTATGATATGTAAACGTAATCTCTTTATATTGTGGAGTAGAAAGCACCATGAAATGTAAAAGTTATATCTTTATATTGTGGAGTAGTAACCACTATGGGATGTAAAAGTAGGCGTAGAAACCGCCATGAAATGTAAAAGTAATATATTTATATTGTGGAATAAAAATCACAATTGTATGTAAAAGTAATCTGTTTGTATTGTGGAGTAGAACAACTATGAGATGTAAAAGTATTCTCTTTATATTGTGGAGTAGAACAACTATGAGATGTAAAAGTAGTATCTTCATATTGTGGAGTAGAACAACTATGAGATGTAAAAGTAGTATCTTCATATTGTGGAGTAGAACAACTATGAGATGTAAAAGTATTATTTTTATATTGTGGAGTAGAACAACTATGAGATGTAAAAATATTCTCTTTATATTGTGGAGTAGAACAACTATGAGATGTAAAAGTATTATCTTCATATTGTGGAGTAGAACAACTATGAGATGTAAAAGTATTCTCTTTATATTGTGGAGTAGAACAACTATGAGATGTAAAAGTATTCTCTTTATATTGTGGAGTAGAACAACTATGAGATGTAAAAGTAGTATCTTCATATTGTGGAGTAGAACAACTATGAGATGTAAAAGTAGTATCTTCATATTGTGGAGTAGAACAACTATGAGATGTAAAAGTATTATTTTTATATTGTGGAGTAGAACAACTATGAGATGTAAAAATATTCTCTTCATATTGTGGAGTAGAACAACTATGAGATGTAAAATTATTCTCTTTATATTGTGGAGTAGAACAACTATGAGATGTAAAAGTAGTATCTTTATATTGTGGAGTAGAACAACTATGAGATGTAAAAGTAGTATCTTCATATTGTGGAGTAGAACAACTATGAGATGTAAAAGTAGTATCTTCATATTGTGGAGTAGAACAACTATGAGATGTAAAAGTATTCTCTTTATATTGTGGAGTAGAACAACTATGAGATGTAAAAGTAGTATCTTCATATTGTGGAGTAGAACAACTATGAGATGTAAAAGTAGTATCTTCATATTGTGGAGTAGAACAACTATGAGATGTAAAAGTAGTATCTTCATATTGTGGAGTAGAACAACTATGAGATGTAAAAGTATTCTCTTTATATTGTGGAGTAGAACAACTATGAGATGTAAAAGTAGTATCTTCATATTGTGGAGTAGAACAACTATGAGATGTAAAAGTAGTATCTTCATATTGTGGAGTAGAACAACTATGAGATGTAAAAATATTCTCTTCATATTGTGGAGTAGAACAACTATGAGATGTAAAAGTATTCTCTTTATATTGTGGAGTAGAACAACTATGAGATGTAAAAGTATTATCTTCATATTGTGGAGTAGAACAACTATGAGATGTAAAAGTATTATTTTTATATTGTGGAGTAGAACAACTATGAGATGTAAAAGTATTCTCTTCATATTGTGGAGTAGAACAACTATGAGATGTAAAAGTATTCTGTTTATATTGTGGAGTAGAACAACTATGAGATGTAAAAGTATTCTCTTTATATTGTGGAATAGAACAACTATCAGATGTAAAAGTATTATTTTTATATTGTGGAGTAGAACAACTATGAGATGTAAAAGTATTATTTTTATATTGTGGAGTAGAACAACTATGAGATGTAAAAGTATTCTCTTTATATTGTGGAGTAGAACAACTATGAGATGTAAAAGTATTCTCTTTATATTGTGGAGTAGAACAACTATGAGATGTAAAAGTAATCGCTTTATATTGTAGAATCTCTTTATATTCTGGAATGAAACCCACTATGGGATATAAAAGTAATAAGATACAGAAACGCATTAACCAGCACTAGTAAGAGCTGATTTAAAATATTCAGTTAAGCCTCCAGCATAATAAGACTGAACCATAACATACGAATGTTAGTTAGTCTTATCCTAACGTTGGTATTATTACTGAAGTTCGATAACAGAAAAAGAAACTTAAAACCGCAGAGACGTTTCGGTGTCACTACTTCATTAACGAATATCGAAAGAATGGGAAGACAAACAAACGACTTCTGAACAGAATATGGGTTACAAATATCTATCAAGTTGTGATTTATCATTTCAGAAACCAAGTTTAACCTGGCTACACTGGTATAAAACAATGACCATTTGATATATACATCCACTGGCGAGGGCGAAAGGAGCGGAATGTTTGTTTAATGACATCTCAGCACGCTTTGAAAACTAAGGCTATTAGTGAGACCTGTAGGAACCGCCCGAGGTAGGTAGGTCTCTATATATAGTTTCGGCTATTTGCCGAAAAGGTCCTATATTTATTATATATATTGAGGTTTTAAATATTAGCAACGAGTTTCAGCCATTTGCCGAAAAGGTCCTATATTTATTATATATGTTGAGGTTTTAAATATTAGCAACGAGTTTCAGCCATTTGCCGAAAAAGTCCTATATTTATTATATATGTTGAGGTTTTAAATATTAGCAACGAGTTTCAGCCATTTGCCGAAAAAGTCCTATATTTATTATATATGTTGAGGTTTTAAATATTAGCAACGAGTTTCGGCTATTTGCCGAAAAGGTCCTATATTTATTATGTATGTTGAGGATTTAAATATTAGCAACGAGTTTCGGCTATTTGCCGAAAAGGTCCTATATTTATTATATATGTTGAGGTTTTAAATATTAGCAACGAGTTTCAGCCATTTGCCGAAAAAGTTCTATATTTATCATACATGTTGAGGTTTTAAATATTAGCAACGAGTTTCAGCCATTTGCCGAAAAGGTCCTATATTTTTATATATGTTGAGGTTTTAAATATTAGCAACGAGTTTCGGCTATTTGCCGAAAAGGTCCTATATTTATTATGTATGTTGAGGATTTAAATATTAGCAACGAGTTTCGGATATTTGCCAAAAAGGTCCTATATTTATTATATATGTTGAGGTTTTAAATATTAGCAACGAGTTTCGGCTATTTGCCGAAGAAGTTCTATATTTATCATATATGTTGAGGTTTTAAATATTAGCAACGAGTTTCAGCCATTTGCCGAAAAGGTCCTATATTTTTATATATGTTGAGGTTTTAAATATTAGCAACGAGTTTCGGCCATTTGCCGAAGAGGTCCTATATTTATCATATATGTTGAGGTTTTAAATATTAGCAACCAGTGAATGTTTCCATGTGACTAGAGCCTATTTATTAATTTATATTTATTTTGTGCTTATATCCAATTAAGGTTCAAACACGTTATCATGGGCACACGCACGCACGCACGCACGCACACACACACAGAGAGAGAGAGAGAGAGAGAGGGAGAGAGATAGAGAGAGAGACACACACACACACATACACACACACACACACACACACACACACACACACACACACACACACACACACACACACACACCTCAGCTGCTCGGACTGTCTGGACTGTCTTCCAAGACAAAAAGTAAGGGTAGTGTTGACTTGTTAGTGGTGTGTGAGAGAAAAGTCGATGTGGTGGCCTTACCCATGAAGTCGTTAAACTCGCTCAGGGTGGGAGCCTGTACCGAGAGAGGGGGAGATAAAATTTGCTACAGCAGTTGCCATCCGTGATGCCAAGTGTGAATCCAGTCTGTCACCAGTGTAAAGTTTGTTTTTGTTTAACGATACCAGTAGAGCATATTGATTTATTAATCATCGGCTAGTGGATGTCAAACATTTCGGTAATTTTTACTCGGTCTTCAGAGGAAACCCGCCACAATAGCAAGGGATCTTTTATAAGCATCATCCCACAGACAGGATAGCACATATCACGGTCTTTGATATACCAGTCGTGGTGCACTGGCTAGAGCGGAGAATCTGACAGAGGCTGGAACCCACGCCCGTGACAGGCTCTGAATCTGCACATTAAACCACGTGACCTTAACCATTGACCTTCAAACAGAGACGTTTAATATTCGACTTTCTATTTTTCAGAATGTTTCTCGTCGTTTTCCTTGGTACGTGTCTGCTGACTGTGAACATGCAACATTCTGCTGTCCTGGGTATAGCTCGTCTCCAAAACACTACACCGCAAACCAACAGTTCCAGAGTTACCAGCCACCATACTAGTATGCCTCTAGAACCAGTACTGACAGAAACGAATAGCTCCGGAATCATCAATCATTATACAGGTACACCTTCAGCAACTGTATTCAAGCAAAGGAACGGCTACAGTACGACGAACAGTTATGATAGTATACATAATAAAACCGCTACAAAGCAAGGAAACGGTTCCAAACCCAACAGTCATCATACTAGTATGCCTTTAGAACCTAAATTAACAGAACCGAACAATTCCAAAATCATCAAGCAATATACAAGTACGCCTTCAACAGCTGTATTCAAGCGAAGGAACGGCCCCAGTACGACCGGCAGGTATGATGGTACACACAATAAAACCGTTACAAAGAAGGCAAACAGTTCCACACCCAACAGTCATCACACAGGTACATCGCAAGACACTGCTACAAGAAGCACAGGGCTTGAGAAAACTACATTCAACTCGGGCGACGTTGCTGATTACCTAACTGAATCCAGCACTTTTAATACCACCTGCGGTAAATCTGTTAGTGTGAGAAGAAAATCAGTTTATTGGATTAGCTACATGGAACAGGTGAGTGTACCCGTAGCAACCGTCGTCGGTTTGCTGGGCAACACCGCCACGTTCGTGGCTCTGCAAGGAGATCCATTCAGCAACATGCCGTCGAGCTACATTCTTGGCAGTCTTGCCATCGTCGATTCCTCCAGACTGGTAACTATTCTCTTCAAGGAAGACTTCTTCATCGCCTGGGTGGGAAGTGACGTCGTAGCAGCTAGCAGAACCTGGTGCAAGACGTTCGTGTGGTTCGTTCACTGCACCAAGATTCTTTCGGCCTGGTTCGTGGTTTTGGTCTGCATGGAGCGATTCGTTGTCATATGTTTTCCCCTCCACACCAGGCGGATCTGCACGAAAACCAATGCGCTGAAAGGGATCGCCGCAGTGGCCGTCGTCGCTGTTGTATTCTCGGGGATCTGGACTCTGTCTTCAGAGATCATCAACTCACAGTGCATCACCACCTTCTCGACGCCAGAAACAAAGCTGTGGGCGACTACTCTAATTGTGATGGGTTCCTTTCTGATAGGCATTCTTCCAATGACTATTCTACTGTTACTCACACCAATCATGTGCCTCGTACTATACAGATATAGAAGGACCAGGAAACGGTTGGCGTCAGCAGTAACTCCGCACACGAATAACTGCGTCACCAAACTGTCATCGATGCTTATCACGCTTTGCGTGACATATGTGATTCTTCAACTCCCTCTGATCCTCAGTCATAATTTGGCAAAAGCTCGAGGCGAAAGCGTGAATACTACGGATTATCTGCCCTTGTTGGCTCTCTACAAAGTAGGTAGCGTCTTGGAGGCCGCGAACCATTCGTGTAATTTCTTTCTGTACATCGCCTGTAACTCGATCTTCAGAAGGAAGGTGGTCAACTTCGTGCTGTCCCGTAGGAGATCAGGATCTACCGTCCTATCGCGTTCTTCTGACAACAGCGTGTCCATGACATCTTTAAGGATCAATTCGAGAGCCATGCATGCGACGTCCATGCAGATGACATCATAGAAACATATTTCAGGCCCGTGGGGACAACTTATGAATTGGACAGGCTTTACTGGGTGTGGCTTTACTGGGTGTGGGAAGCACAAACGAAGTGTGTTTGTTTGGATGACTCTAAATGCGATTTTTTTGGCATTTTCAGAACACAAAAGCAATGTTGTGGATGAAATGGTTTTTTTTTTACTGTAGGTGTAACAGGCCAAGTAAATTGTGTGGTCCAGCCATCCCCGAAACACTGATTTCTACAGTCTTTATTTTAAACAAATTTTATTGTAAATTAATTGATTAAATTAATTAATTTATATAATTTATTTAGTTAGTTATTTACTTATAATATTTGTTACAATATTAATTTTAACTGGCTTTTAGTGCTTGTATCCAGTTTAGTTTGAAACACGCTGTCCTGGGTACACACGCCATCTTACTACTTGTCTGTACAGAACAGTCGTTTAATTAGTGGTTATATATATATATATATATATATATATATATATATATATATATATATATATATATATATATATATATACTCTTCAAAAGAAGAAACGCAAAACCACATTGTCGTAACATTTGGAGAATTGATTTAATTATTGAATGGTAAGTCCGATAATTACCAAATGTTGCAGGATTGTTCACAATTCACTCTAGTCCATTGTGAGTAAGTGATAGGACACACCACCAAGGTCAAGGTCATCTGGAGTCAATACCGGGTGTGGCCTCCGCGTGTGTTGACAACTGTCTGGCACCGCCTGCCCATTGAAGCAACCAGAGTACGGATGACGTCCCGGGGGATGGTGGCCCACTCGGCCTGCAAGGCTGCTGCCAGCTCGGGCAGGGTCTGGGGCTGTGGTTATCGCTGTCGGAGGCGTCGGTCCAACTCGTCCCATAGATGCTCAATTGGGTTCAAATCCGGTGATATCGATGGCCAAGGAAGGACATTAATGTTGTTGTTCTGTAGGAAAGCCGTTGTGAGACGTGCTGTGTGAGGCCTGGCGTTGTCATGTTGGAACACTGCGTTGGCGTTGGCCATAACTGGAACGATGTGTGGCCGGAGGATCTGGTCAATGTAGCCCTGTGCATTCAGGTTGCCCTGCACGTGGACCAGGTCAGTTCTGCCAGTGTGTGAGATGGCTGCCCACACCATGACACTACCCCCGCCGAATTGTCCACTTCCTGCACGCAGTTTGCCGCATAACGTTCACCACGACGCCTATACACGCGACATCTTCCATCATGACGTCGGAGCAGAAATCGGGACTCGTCACTGAACCACACCTGTCTCCATCGCAGTTGAGGCCATTGTCGATGAATCTGGCACCACTGCAGTCGGAGTCGACGGTGTTGTGGTGTTAAGATGACACCTCGAACTGGACGTCTGGCACGAATTCCTACCTCACGTAGGCGGTTCCGTACGGTCTGGTCGGATATCCTGCGCAAACCTGGTATTGCTGCGGCTGTGGAGGTGGCAGTAGTCAATCGTTCCCGAAGGTGGCGTACCCGGATGTAGCGGTCCTGCCCGGGGGTAGTGACCCGTGGTCGACCGGATCTAGGGAGGTCACGTGTTGATCCATGTTGCTGGTAACGGTCCCACAGTCTGGAGATGGTGCTTGGGGACACATGGAATGCCCTGGCAACGGCCGTTCTGGATTCGCCTGCGTCTAGTCGGCCGATGGCATTGTTTCTCTGCGGTTCACTGAGACGTGGCATGTCCTGGATTGTCAACTGTCGGCCAGATACAGAGGCCAGGCAAGCGAACACCCTGCACTTTTATACTGTCGGTGTTCATGTTGCACGTGCAGACAACGCACGTGCAGTGGTGACATGGTTTGCACGTGGCTGCGTTTTTGCGAATATTCACATTTTGGAACTTTATTGTACAGTAGCTGCGTTTTATCGAATGTAACCGTGGGAATGTGTTTGGGACATGCAATGACCTTATATTCACAAAGCATGAACCGGTAGGAAACATAAAATCGGAGTTATAACCCATTTGTACCCTTTTGCGTTTCTTTTTTTGAAGAGTATATATCACTGTAGCGCAAAAAATTCACTCCTGTCAATAAGTGTGATGTATGTAACTCGTTGTCAAAATGTTATTCATTTATAGTTGTTGTCTGCCCAGTCTTTTAAGGTACTTTATTCCGCCACCTGAAAGGTTTGTTTAAAGTATGTCTTGTTTAACAGCAATTTCTCGTCCCAGCCAGTGCACCACGACTGGTACATCAAAGGCCGTGGTATGTACTACCCTGTCTGTGGGATGGTGCATATAAACGATCCCTTGCTGCTAATCGGAGAGAGTAGCCCATGAAGTAGCGACAGCGGGTTTCCTCTCTCAATATATGTGTGGTCCTTAACCATATGTCTGACGCCTTATAACCGTAAATAAAATGTGTTGAGTGGGTCGTTAAATAAAACATTTCTTTCTTTCTTTCTTTAACGACATTGTTAGAGCACATTGATTATTAATAATCGGCTATTACATGTCAAACATTTGGTGATTTTCGAATCGTGGTCTTAGATAATGGACATCACAGACGATGGCCTTTGATATACCAGTCGTGGTGCGCTTATTGGGACGGGAACAAACCAATCAGAGAAGAGGTGGTTCCTGGATGGGGACCACTCACACAGGGTTCATTCATTTTAACTTATTTTCGTGCTTATATCCAATTAAGGTTTAAGCACGCTGTCCCGGGCACATACCTAAGCTATCTGGGCTGCCTGTCCAGGACAGTGGGTTAGCTGTTAGTTGGTTAATGGTTAGTGAGAGAGAAGATGGTGTAGTGCCCTTTCACCTACCCATATTGAGTCGTTAAAACTAGCTCTGAGTGGGAGCCGGTACCAAGCTGCGGACACTGTACCTACCAGTCCGATGGCTTAATCACGACACCACCGGGAATCTATATAAATATGAACCCTTTCTGGAAGTCTTACGTGATTATGTGAGGCAAAGACCGCCGAAGAGGAAAGCAAATAGATTTATATCGACAACGATTCCCGCATAGGAATAAAGTCCGTTTTATTGAGAAGGAAAACGATTCCGTCGTGTGCCCAGTAGCGCAACCAGATATGCTTTCTGACATCCACCTCATCCAACCCCTCCAAGAACAAGTTGTATAGACAAACATAAATTTTTACACACCCGTTGGTGAGAACACCATGTGTTATTTATGATTACACATACTTGTTAACACATGTGCGTGTGTTAACAATTTCAAGACATACATACATCCAATAAATAACCCCAACGCGATGGAAATCGATTATACATTGACGTATAGTTAACCTGACAATCATGTGTCTTTGACATTACAAACATGGATGATGATGAGATGAAAGTATTTCCATTTCGGTATGAGACTACTTGACAGGGCCGTTCTCCACGCTTGCTGTCAGTTGAGACTATCTCGTATCACCCAAGCCTGCAGTGCATGCCGGGTAATCATTCCCCGTGTGGGGTCATACACTCGGGAGACACACCCATAATGGAAACTCGGTGTATGTGGCCTTACACCGACCCATTGAGCCTAGCGGTGCACTCACTCTGGGTTGGAGCCGGTACTGGCATGAAAAATCCCCATTGCCTCAGGTGGGATACGAACCCAATACCTACCAGTTGTGAGATAATTGGTATCTAACGACCACTCATGTATTATTCTCTATATATACATCGTATATATTTACTGCGTGGACGAAGCGTATGTACATTTCTTGAATCCCTAGACGAAATATTTGGTAAATATATTTAAAAAAAATCTAGGGAACCAATTGTCCCAGATAGATTTTTGTCGGTAACCGAATCTTACCGAGTCATTAGCAGCCACATAAATACAGTATTTGTTACATAAAGGATAAAAAGCACTCACACAGAGTATTTACGATGTGGAAAGACTGAAAATTCGGTAAATGGTCCAAATGCAGCCTACAAGCCTACAGTATAGTATGTAATACACGCAAACTGCCAAGGATGTTCTATTGATCATTCGAAGTTAAATTCAGAACCTTTCAGTAACCCGTAGTATAAACATTAATCACTTGTGATTTGCGTGCATATGCCCATTTATCACAGCAAGGTTGGCATTGTGAACTACTTGGTCCATGTCATGCAACTTAATAATGTAAATATTTTATAGAAAAATTATTGGTTTACCCATACAATTTAGCAGTTGGTTTCAAAATTATTGTTTATGGTGATACTAAACATATAAAGTGATCATTTCTTTGTTTTTGCAACCGCTGTGGAATCTTGGATTCATGCAATGATAACCTTTCTCTGTATTACAAATTGAATGCCAGAATTGAAATGCTTACCACATAGAAAACCCTGTTTTTAAAGTATACATTACTCTGTGTGGGAAATATATAGCATGTAAGATATGGCCACTACTTACTCTTGGCGGTCATTTTCATGGCCATCATGGATTTAAACGATGAAGCAATATCTCAGTTAGCAAAACGTTGTTATTAATGAATTCCTTTGCCCATACAATGAATTCAACAACATACATCTTCCTAGTTGATGTAAAATACGATAAATAACGATATCATTGTTTTAGCCAATACATTGGCGGCCATCATGGATTAAATGGTGTTGTGATGCCTTAATTAACTGTGAAAAGTTTATAATGAATTCCTGGTGAATGTTAACAAGCTCATTTCAGTTTGTGTGATTAAAATTATATATATTGACATTCAAATTAATACAGAGAAATTTTATTAAATTTTCTGAAAAATACCTCCTCTTTACTAAAACTCAGTTTCTGACCTTAAGCTACATTACAGAAAAGTCCATAATGCCGTTTTGAGATCCAGATAAATACCCCTATCAAAAAGACATAGTTAAGTTTGATGCCTTCGGATGGTACCAACTGGTCAAATTTGGAGTTTCGGCTCATAGATTAGTAACACAATTTTTACGGTCCGATGTATAAATGAAAAGGACCGAAACTGACCGAAATGGACCGACGAAACCCCTAAAGGGACCGAAAAGGACCGAACTGAATCGAAGAAACACCGAAATGGACCAAACTTTTATCCTGTAAACTATTTACAGAACATTTTCCAGAAGTTGTAATATCCTCTTCTTCGAGTCTTCTAATATCGTTTATTCAAGAAAAAAAAAAAGAAAAAAAATCATAACAGGGAAAATATTTTTTATATTTTCTCAGTGAGAAATATTCTGCACTGGTCTAACGAACAATACTATTGGACAATTTGACGCTTACAAACCAATGACCTTGTCTGTACTAAATATGACGTCATCGAGATTTCGCAAAGGGCCCTATGGGCAACCTAGGGAAACACCACAGCATCGTAGAGGTCTAAAATTAACGAGCTACTCTCGATTCACTAATATCAAAACTTATATTAGGTCGGCCATTTACCTTTCGACCGACCGTTCAAAATTGCGCCAAATTCCCTCAATCAAAATTGTGCACCCTTTTCTCTTTAGCATTTAACTGCTCCATTCAAATTCCATAGCACCACCACCACCACCACCACCCGCCTGCTACCGATTTGATCGGGCTGCTGGTGCTCCCTTGCACCTGCCAGTGTAGGCGGTCCCTCCTCTCCCCATCCCCCACCTTTCCTGTCATGGACGGAGGAGCCGGCAAAGGCCGGCTCTTGTGCCCACGACAGGCGTGCACTACAACAGCTTGTTCTGAATGTGCACGTAAAACCCTATGACATGACACATGACATGATTTGGCAAATACAAAATGACGTCATGTAGTTTAAAGAGTTTGCGGTTATGGCTCTCTTCTTTTGGTGTTAAATTCATAACAAAATATCATTTTAATGCAATTCCTTATAGATTTCCTTATAGAATAAAGATAACTTGTTTTTTAAAATTATCTATGAACGTTATTAAATTACAAAGTTATAGCAATTCTCAAAACAGTATATAAAGTGGTTTTCATCGTTTCTATACAGATTGGCCTTCGTGCATGTGCGTCGAAAATAAAGGCTTTTAAAGACAAAATAGCTGAGGTAATAAATAGAATAACAAACTCGGTACCACTTATTGTCAAATATATGTCCCTCATGAAATAATATTCAGTTGTCACTCGCTAAAGCTCGTGACAATTTAAAATTATTTCACTCGGGACATAAATTTGATAATAACTGGTAACTCGTTTATTATCCTCTATATATTAGTGTTTCCCCCAGACTGGTCAGAGGGTCAGGATACTGGTATATAGGGACAGGGTGCTGGTATATATAGGGACAGGGTGCTGGTATATAGGGACGGGGTGCTGGTATATAGGGACAGGGTGCTGATCTTAAGAGGCAAGGTGCTGATCAATAATGGCAAGGTTCTTTTTTAGAATTCTCAAACACGAATTTTAATAAAATATACAAAAACGCGTGTATTTGTCATTT